>NC_142165.1:32846488-33146488 GCF_029865625.1 Vigna umbellata | reverse complement strand
CTGAAGAATTGGAACAACGATCAAAGTTCTTCATGCTGTTGGCATTATACGGACTCTCTGATGATGTCTCTCATGTCCATGATCAGATTTTGGGTTCTCCTGTCATACCCAACTTTACTTCTACTTGTTCTGCTCTTTTGCGTATACCGAGGAAACCTGTCATTGAGACATCTTCTCATACTGATGATTCCTTTGTTATGGATGCCCAACGTGATGATCGAAGTCGATCTCGCAAGCCAAGTAAAGGACGTCCAAAATGTGATCATTGTGGCAAGTTAGGCCACAAAATTGATAGATGTTATGCACTTCATGGACGTCCTCCTCGACTAGTAGCAATGGCTAATTCTGATCCACCTCCCTGATCACCGTCTGCAGACCATCCTACTCCATCTAATACCGTAGAACAACCTCCAATCTTTAACGAATTTCGCAAATGGTATGAGGATCGTCAGCATTCTAGTTCCACTACATCTGCATCTGTTGCACGTACAGGTACATCTTTTGTTGGTCTGACTCACTCTCACTCCCTCGGACCTTGGGTCCTTGACTCAGGCGCCACCGATCATATCACTGGTAACAAGTCCTTGTTTTCTTCCTTGTCATGTCCGGATAATTACCCTTGGTAACAAGTCCTTGTTTTCATCTCATGGTGTTGGTATTATTAATATTTTTCCATCCATATCCATTGATCATGTACTTTATGTCCCTAGGTCTCCCTTCAACTTATTGTCCATTAGTCATCTAACTCGTACTCTTAATTGTGTTATTTCATTTACTAAAGATTTTGTTTGGTTGCAGGACCGGAGTTCGAAACACATGATTGGCACAGGATGTGAGTCTCATGGCCTTTATCATCTCTGCCCTTCTCCACATGTTGGCGTAATCATGGAGTCACCATCCCTTCTTCATGCTCAATTAGGTCATCCTAGTCTTGCCAAACTGCAACAACTTGTCCCGAGGTTGTCAAAATTATCAAGTTTGTCGTGTGAGTCTTGTCAGTTAGGGAAGCATACTCGTAGTTCCTTTCCTCGTAGTGTCTCACAACGGGTGTCGTCCCCTTTTTCATTGGTTCATTATGACATTTGGGGACCTAGTCGTGTTAAGTCTACTTTAGGTTTTCAGTATTTTGTTACCTTTATTGATGACTATTCCAGATGTACTTGGTTGTTTTTAATGAAGAATCGTTCTAAGTTGTTTTCTATTTTCCAATCTTTTTTCAATGAAATAAAAACACAGTTTGGGGTTTCTATTCGAAATTTACGCAGTGATAATGGCTGTGAATACCTTTCTCAACAGTTTAAACATTTTATGGCTTCTCATGGCATTCTTCACCAAACCTCATGTGCTTATACCCCTCAACAAAATGGGGTGGCTGAGCGTAACAATAGACACCTTATTGAAACAACTCGTACCCTTCTAATTCATGGTCAAGTACCCTCACATTTTTGGGGTGATGCAGTTCTTACGACATGTTATCTTATAAACCGCATGCCATCTTCCGTCCTAGATCACAAAATCCCTCATTCTATCTTATTTCCTCAAGACCCTCTACATCCATTACCTCTTAGAGTTTTTGAGTCTACATGTTTTGTTCATGATTTTAGTCCTGGTCTTGATAAGTTATCTCCTAGGTCTCACAAATGTGTCTTCTTAGGATTTACACGGTCACAAAATGGCCATAAGTGTTTTTCCCCTTCCCTCAATCGTCATTTTATCTCTGCTGATGTCACTTTTGATGAATCTTCTTTTTACTTTTCACATCTATCGTCTAGTTCTGTATCTCTACCTGCTAATGTTGATATTCCTATTATCAGTGATCCTCCTGGTGATGCTCCACCCATTTTGTCTCCTCCTTCTTTAGACTCTCATTCACCATAGGATCGTCCTTCACCACCACCCTTTCAGGTTTATAGTCGTCGCAATTGTCTCCCTCATGACTCACTTCCAGTGTCGTCTCCTGTGTCTCCTCCAGCTCCAACAAATGAGTCTGACCTGCCTATTGCCCTCCGTAAAGGTATACGCTCTACCCGTAACCCTTCCCCCCATTATATTGTTCTTAGTTACCACAGATTATCTCCATCTTTTTACACTTGTCTCTCATCCATTTCTTCTGTGTCAATTCCCAAGTATGTGGGTGATGCCTTAACTCATCCTAGCTGGCGTCAAGCTATGCTGGATGAATTAAGGGCTTTACCAAAAAGTGGAACTTGGGAACTTGTCCAATTACCATCTGGAAAGTCTGTTGTTGGTTGCAGGTGGGTGTATGTTATCAAGGTTGGCCCTGATGGCACAATTGATCGTCTGAAAGCTCGACTGGTTGCCAAAGGCTACACACAGATTTTTGGTTTGGATTATGGTGATACTTTTTCTCCAGTGGCAAAAATGACCTATGTTCGCCTATTCATTGCCATGGCCGCTCTTCGACAATGGCCTCTTTACCAACTTGATGTCAAAAATGCTTTCCTGAATGGTGATTTGCATGAAGAAATTTATATGGAGCAACCGCCTGGCTTTGTTACTCAGGGGGAGTCATCTGGATTGGTATGTCGTCTTCGCAAATCCTTATATGGCCTAAAACAGTCTCCTCGGGCCTGGTTTGGTAAATTCAACTGTGTTGTTCAACAATTTGGTATGTCTCGCAGTGAAGCAGATCATTCAGTGTTCTATCGCCACTCAAGTGTTGGATGTATCTACTTAATAGTGTATGTCGATGACATTGTTCTCACAGGAAGCGACTATCTTGGCATCTCTCAGATGAAACAGCACCTTTGTCACCATTTTCAAACCAAAGATCTTGGCAAACTCCGGTACTTTTTGGGTACTGAAGTAGCACAATCCAATGCTGGTATTGTCATATCTCAGAGGAAGTATGCGTTAGACATCTTGGAGGAAACATGGTTAATGAACTGTAAATCTGTTGAGACACCTATGGACCCTAACATCAAACTCCTACCAAATCAGGGGCAGCCTTTCTCAGATCCTGAACGGTACAGAAGATTAGTTGGTAAATTAAACTATCTTACTGTTACGCGTCTTGACATTTCCTTCACACTTAGTGTGGTGAGTCAATTTCTAAACTCTCCATGTGAAGACCATTGGGATGCAGTTGTTCGCATATTGAAGTATATTAAAGGATCACCTGGAAAAGGTTTGCTATATGGTCCTAACAACGATACAAAAATCGTTTGCTATTCAGATGCTGATTGGGCTGGTTCCCCTTCTGATAGGAGGTCTACTTCTGGATATTGTGTCTCTATTGGTGGCAACCTGATATCTTGGAAAAGTAAGAAGCAAAGTGTTGTGGCAAGGTCCAGTGCAGAAGCATAATATAGAGCTATGGCATTAGCTACTTGTGAGCTTGTGTGGCTTAAACAATTACTTAGTGAATTGAAATTTGGAGATGTCACTCACATGACACTTATATGTGATAATCAAGCTGCTCTCCATATTAGCTCTAACCCTGTCTTCCATGAGAGAACCAAGCACATTGAAGTTGATTGTCATTTCATTCGAGAAAAAATCATATCCGGAGATATCAAGACTGAGTTCGTTAACTCAAGCAACCAGTTGGCAGACATATTCACTAAGTCCTTACGAGGACATAGAATTGATTATCTTTGTAACAAGCTTGGAACATATGATTTATATGCTCTATCTTGAGGGGGAGTGTTAGATGTTAAGATGTGTGTTTCTGTTGTTTGGGCTCAGCCTATTCTATATTAAGGGCATTGGCCCATATCCTACAATATAAATAAACTACCCCATGTGTATGCAAAATACACAAGGGATATTTTCTCCCAATCTTCTCTATTTCTCACAGAAGGAAAATGAAAAGTTTTTTTAACAATTTATAATAACTTTATTTATTATATCATTGTTTACTTTCAAACATTTACAAATAGTCATTAATCCATACCTAATTTTTTCATTTTCTAAAATACATTAATTGTGAACTTTTAATTTTTCAAATAATTAAGTGTCTTGTTCATTGGTCATGCGTCTTGATTAACGAAGCAATTAACTGTGTGTACCAACTAAACAATCAAAATTAATGGAACAAATTGAGATACAAGATATTGACTAATATCACACTGTTGTGCATACTCTAACATGTAAAGTATAATATATGACATACGAGTAGATGCTTCATGGAAACACATTTCTTCGCACACATCGCAATTTCACAAGCGTTTCGCAAGTCACCATGACATATATAGACTCATTTCCCTTGAGGAATCGAATGTGGATAACGAATATCTCCACAGAGACAATTGTATTGTCAAGATAAAAAAGGTAAGGTAGAAATGTGTAACTAAAGATCGTGGTTTGATGCCACAAGTACGGTCTAATAAGATGTCCATTCATCGTTGTTCATAACTTCGATTTTCAAGTGGGAATTAATGGATTAAATCATCCTAGAAACAACTAGTAGATTTATTCTGGACAAATCTATGGTAATTTAAAAATAAATTCTACATCTTTCAATTACTTTTGTTTAACACGGTATTTTTAGTTTCTTTAACCATTAGAAATGTATGATATTATTATTTTTTTATATTTATTCAATAAATCTCATACATCTTCTTTCTGATAGAATATATATTATTGGGAAAGGAAATATAAAATCATTTGCAAAAAGACAGTCAGTTTTAATGATTGCAAATATAAGTGTTATCAATGGAAACCTTGAAAATGAAAAATGTTGTCCTGATACAATGGACTAAGGGGTAAAATAATTTAAGTAATTTTCTCTATACCTTGATTTCAGAGTATGTGCAGTAGCAGAACTGGTTAATTTCAATGTTGAAATACAGGTTCAACTCCCAGCGCCAATATGAAACCATTATTTTCGTGTTTTTCGTAATGCTTGAATAAAACCATGGAATCGTGCAAATAGTCATTACAAAAAAATCAACGTTATGATTATTTTTTTGGATAATAAAAAATACTAATTCATTTGCTCAACTATTTTCTCTTTTCTTTTAACTTTATAGGACTTTTCAATGGTTTTGGTCGTAAAAAATTCATGTACTTTTGTTTGAATCAAAATGAAAAGTTTCTTCAATTTATAAAAACTTTATTTATTATATGATTGTTTACTTTCAAACATTTACAAATAGTAATTAATCCATACCTAATTTTTTAATTTTCTAAAGTGCATTAAATGTGAACTTCTAAATTTTCAAATAATTAAGTGTCTTGTTCTTTGGTCATGCGTCTTAATAAAAGAAGTTGTTACCTGGGTGTACCAACTAAACAATCAAAATTCATTGAACAAATTGAGATACAAGATATTGACCAATATTGCACTGTTGTGCATACCCTAACATGTAGAATATAATATCTGAGAACACAAGTAGACGCTTCACGGAAACAAATTTGTTCGCACACATCACAATTTCACAAGAGTTTCGCAAGTCACCATGACATATATAGTCTCATTTTCCTTGTGGAATCGAATGTTGATAACGAATATCTCCACGGAGACAATTGTATTGTCAAGATAAAAAAGGTAAGGTAGAAATGTCTAACTAAAGATCGTGGTTTGATGCCACCAGTATGGTCTAAAAAGATGTCCATTCATCGTTGCTCATAACCTCGGTTTTCAAGTGGGAACTAAGTGATTAAATCGTCCCAGAAACAACTAGAAGATTGATTCTAAACAAAGCTATGATAATTTTGAAATAAATTCTACATCTTTCAACTACTTTCGTTTAACACGATATTTTTAGTTTCGTTAACCTTTAGAATTGTACGACATTATTATTTTTTTATATTTATTTAATGAATCACAAACATCTTCTTCCTTATGGCAAATATATTATATAGAAAGGAAGTATAAAATCATTTGCTAAAATACAGTTAGTTTGTATGAATGGAAAAATAAGTGATACTAGTGGAAACCTTGAAAATGAAAAAATGTTGGGGGGATACAATGCACTAACTGGAAAAATAATTTAAGTAATTTTCTCTGTACCTTAAATTCACAGTATCCGCAATAGCACACTTGGTTAATTTCAATGTTGAAATTTGGGTTCAACTCCCGACTGTGTAATTTACCTTTTAAAAATTGAAATTGCAAATAGTCATTACAAAAAATTCAACGTGACATTATTATTATATTTTTGGATAATGAAAAAAAAATAATGCATTTGCTCAACTATTTTCTCTTTTCTTTTAACTTTATAGGACTTTTCAAAGGTATGGATGGGTCTTAAAAAGTTCATGAACTTTTGTTTGAATTAAAATGAAAAGTTTCTTTAACAATTTATAATAACTTTATTTATTATATCATTGTTTACTTTCAAACATTCCACACCTAGTTTTTTCATTTTCTAAAATACATTAACTGTGAACTTTTAATTTTTCAAATAATTAAGTGTCTTGTTCTTTGGTCATGTGTCTTGATAAACGAAGTTGTTACCTGTGTGTACCAACTAAACAATAAAAATTCGTTGAACAAATTGATATACAAGATATTGACTAATATCTCACTGTTGTGCATACCCTAACATGTAGAATATAATATCTGACAACACAAGTAGATGCTTCACGGAAACACATTTCTTCGCACACATCATAATTTCACAAGTGTTTCGTTAGTCACCATGACATATATAGTCTCATTTTCCTTGAGGAATCGAATGTTGATAACGAATATCTCCACGGAGAAAATTGTATTATCAAGATAAAAAAGGTAAGGTAGAAATGTCTAACTAAAGATCGTAGTTTGATGCCACCAGTACGGTCTAAAAAGATGTCCATTCATCTTTGTTCATAACCCCGTTTTTCAAGTGGGAACTAAGTGTGATTTAATCGTCCCAGAAACAACTAGAAGATTGATTCTAGACAAAGCTATGATTATTTAGAAATAAATTCTACATCTTTCAACTAATTTTGTTTAAAACAGTATTTTTAGTTTCTTTAACTGTTAAAAAGGTACGACATTATTATTTTTTTTATATTTATTAAATAAATCACATACATCTTCTTTCTGATGGCAAATATATTATTGAGAAATGAAATATAAAAAATGCAAAAATAAGTGATACTAGTGGAAACCTTGAAAATGGAAAAATAATTTGAGTAATTTTCTCTGTACCTTTATTTCAAATTATTCGTAGTAGCACACTTGGTTAATTTCAATGTTCAAATCAGTGTTCAACTCCCAACACGCCAATATGAAACCATTGTTTTCATGGTTTAAGTAATGCTTGAATAAAACTATGGAATCATGCAAATAGTCAGTACAAAAAAACCAAAAATCAACGTGACATTATTATTATATTTTTGGATCATGAAAAAAAAAGTAATGCATTTGCTCAACTATTTTCTCTTTTCTTTTAACTTTGTAGGACTTTTCAAAGGTTTTGGTCTTAAAAAATCCATGAACTTTTGTTTGAATTAAAATGAAATGTTTCTTTAACAATTTATAATAACTTTATTTATTATATCATTTTTTACTTTCAAACATTTACAAATAGTCATTAATCCATACCTAATTGTTTCATTTTCTAAAATACATTAAGTGTGAACTTTTAATTTTTCAAATAATTAAGTGTCTTGTTCTTTGGTCATGCGTCTTGATTAACGAAGTTGTTGCCTATGTTTACCAACTAAACAATCAAAATTCATGGAACAAATTGAGATACAAGATATTGACTAATATCACATTGTTGTGCTACCCTAACATGTAAATTATAATATCTGACAACACAAGTAGACGCTTCACGGAAACACATTTCTTGGCACACCTCACAATTTCATAAGAGTTTTGTGACTCACCATCACATATATAGTCTCATTTCCCTTGGAGAATCGCATGTCGATAACAAATATCTCCATGGGCACAATTGTCTTTTCTAGATAAAAAAAAGGTAAGGTATAAATGTCTAACTAAAGATCATGCTTTGGTGCCACCAGTATGGTCTGACAAGATGTCCATTCAACGTTGTTCATAACCTTAGTCTTCAAGTGGGAACTGAGTGACTAAATCATCCCAGAATAAACTAGTAGATTGATTCTAGGCAAAGCTATGGTAATTTACAAATAAACTCTACATCCTTCAACGACTTTTGTTTAACACAGTATTTTTAGTTTCTTTAATCGATAGAAAAATATGGAATTATTATTTTTTATTTATTCAATAAAACACATATATCTTCTTTTTAATGGAAAATATATTATTGAGAAAGGAAACATAAAATCATTTGCAAAAATCCATTCAGTTTGTATGAATGCAAAAATAAGTCATATTAGTAGAAACCTTGAAAATGAAAAAGGTTGGCATGATACAATGCACTAAGTGGAAAAATAATTTAAGTAATATTCTTTGTACCCTCATTTCAAAGTATCCGTAGTAGCACACCTGGTTAATTTTTGATGAAGAAATTCGAGTTCAACTCTCGGGTGTTGAATTTACCTTTTAAAAATTGAAATTCTTTTTTTAAAATAAAATTTGACAATTAATTTATGAAACATTCAACACCAATATGAAACCACTATTTTCATGCTTTCCATAATGCTTGAATAAAATTATCGAATCATGCAAATAGTCATTACAAAAAAACCAAAAATGAGCGTGACATTATTATTTATTTTTTGGATAATAAAAAATACTAATGCTTTTCTCCACTATTTTCTCTTTTCTTTTAACTATATAGGACTTTTCAAAGGTTTAGGTCTGAAAAAAATTCATGAACTTTTTTTTGACTGAAAATAAAAACTTTCTTTAACGATTTAAAAATTCAAATTCTTTTTTTAAAATAAAATTTGACAATTAATTTATGAAACATTCAATGCCAATATGAAACCACTATTTTCATGCTTTTCGTAATGCTTGAATAAATCTAAATCGTGCAAATAGTTAATACAAAAAAACCCAAAATCACCATTACATTATTACTATTGTTTTGGATAATAAAAAATAGGCTTAATAGGTTCGGAGGTCCCTATATTTGCGGGTTCGTTTCACTTGGGTCCTCCAATTTTAGAAGTGATCAATTAGGTCCCTAATTTAACAAAATTGAGTCAATAATACCCTTTCCGTTAAATGCAAGGGAATCTGAATGCAAATTAAAAATTGCAGAAATTGCCACGTATTAAGCTCAAACTCTGCCACCTGCAAATAAAATGATGCCTTAGCATGCCACCTGTTTAATTTGCATTCAGATTCCCTTGCATTTAACGGAAAGGGTATTATTGACTCAATTTTGTTAAATTAGGGACCTAATTGATCACTTCTAAAATTGGAGGACCCAAGTGAAACGAACCCGCAAATATAGGGACCTCCGAACCTATTAAACCTAAAAAATACTGATGCATTTTCTCCACTATTTTCTCTTTTCTTTTAACTTTGTAGGACTTTTCAAAGGTTTATGTCTTAAAAACATCATGGACTTTTGTTTGAATGAAAATGAAAACTTTCTTTAAAGATTTAAAAATTGAGATTCATTTTTTAAAATAAAATTTGACAATAAATTTACGAAACATTCAACGCCAATATGAAACCACTATTTTCAATCTTTTCGTAGTGCTTGAGTAAAACTACGAAATCGTGTAAATAGCCATTACAAAAAAACCAAAAATCACCTTGACATTATTATTATTCTTTTGGATAATGAAAAATACTAATGCATTTTCTCAACTACTTTCTCTTCTCTTTTAACTTTATAGGACTTTTCAAAGCTCGAAGTTCTAAAAAATTTATGAAATTTTGTTTGAATGAAAATGAAAAGTTTCTATAACAATTTATAATAACTTTATTTATATATCATTGTTTACTTTCAAATAATTACAAAGAATCATTAATCCATAACTAACTTTTTCATTTTCTAAAATACATTAAATATGAATTTTTACACTACAAAAAAACTATTATTTAGTGGAGGTTTATTTTCCCTTTTGCGGAGGTTTTTACCCTCCGCAAATTAATTTCCAGAGGTTTCTTAAACCCCCGCAATTAGAGTCGTAGCTATTAATTTGCGGAGGTTTTTAATGGCCCCTGGTATCCGATTTATATTGTAGAGGTCTTTTTGTGGAGGATTTTAACCTCTTCTATTAGTGACTATTATTTTGTAGAGACTTAAAACCTCATTTATTCATAATTATCCACCTACATTTATAATTTTTTAATTTAGTGAAATTTGTTTTTCATAATAACAAAATATAGAAAATATATAAATTTGAAAAGTATACAAAAATTAATTTTATTAATAATTAAAGATAAAGTACATTTATTGACAATTACAATGTAGATATAAAAAAAATACAAAAAGTTAAAAAGAAAATATTTAACGGGAAAATCTTATTATCACTATATCTTTGAACTCTCTAAAATATGTTATTCTACCCTAAGTCTTCAACTTCATCCATTCGATGCAGTGGCGGAACTTTATATTCTTTAGATGCCAAAACTTCAGCACTTTAGATTCAGTAAGAAAACCCATTTTTGCTTCCAAGCAACATATCCACCACATGGTGCAACTGTTCCATCTGGATTCTTGATCAAATTGCCTACAATCAAATCTGCACCCAAAGTCAGCACACATTTAGAATAGGGCTAGCAACCAAAGTCATCAAACACAATAGCTATAAACCTATAACTCTTAATAAAAGGCATCAAAGATTTGAGACGCAAAAAGTCCCCTACATTAATTCAACCTCTTCAAAGTGCTGGGAAATTGCATGATCTTTCATCCACCCAACTTTGTCTGTTCATTCAACTTTAATCTCAATTTTATTATATAGAGCCCGAGTTACACCATTTAACAATCTTAAAATAGCATTTATTTTTCTATGTGAATTAAATGCTCTTAGACTAACAAAGCCCAAGTTAATAATTCTATCAATAGATGACTATAAAGAGTGGTACTGCCAATAACCTCTCTTCTCTTTATACATGAGGCAGTGAAAAGTATAACTGCCATACCACTGGATGTCTTGCTTGAATTAATTACAAGTTGACATCATTAGTGTATTCTTAAACTAAATTTTCTCTAAACCATTGTATCTGATTAACTATATTCGGATTTCTCAAGCAATGATGCAATAGTAACAACTATGTCTAAACAAAAGAAATTTACAAATACAAACTTACAACTGGCAGTCAGTTGTCCAAGCTGAATCAACTTTCCAAAGTCCTCTATATTCTCTCTAGCAGTCGATTGTCCTCTGTACAAAAATGTTTGCACAAAGAGTGAGCCTTGCTTGTTTTTGTAAATTGAAAAGACTGGCTATGCCATTTTCCCACATTTGTAAAGCAATGCACACTAAAGTTGAATAAGGGGCATCAACCACTTCCTCTATTTCGATCTTCCAATTTAGAGAGTTGTATAGCAGCATAGCAGGTTGTAGAATCTGTTTCAGGATTCATCACACAACTCCCAGATGTTACTTGTATGTTAGAAAAAAGAAAAAAAAAAGACAAAGGGACCATACCAGTTAAGATTTTCGAGAGAATTAGAGGGACAGGGTCATGAATAGTTTGAGGTTCTGATGGTGAAAAGAGGCCAAAAGGAACAACATCCAAGACAATTTTAAAATTCTAACAATTGAATACATCGTGTTTTATGGGATGCAAAAGCTTCGGGCTCCCATGTTTTGTTCAACTCAACACAAAGTATTTCTTGTTCCAAGTGAAAAAAATAAAGCAATTCCAGCTAGTAAATCTTGTCTGCTCCGCACTAAAATTACACAATAAACTATGAACTTTCAACATAGATCATTATTACTTGTGAAACAGTACAGATGCATTATTATTTAATATACAATATCCCAGTGTTAGCCACTATTTCTTCTAATAAAATACTAAGGCTAGTTAAGGTCAGTATGAAGATCTACTCCCTCTTTCAGTACTTTGCTATCTATATTTAGATAAGGAAACACAAAATGGTTTTAAAAATATTCCAAAAATTCCTACCATAGCTAGCTAACCCCAAAAACATTTGGTTGTGGAGCTGAATCAGCGCCTAAAGATACTACAACCTGTGTTTCCTTCAGTATAGCTTTCCTCGCACTCAATAATTGGCTGCAACCGGATAGCTTCCTCGCACTCAACAATTGCCTGCAGAAACCTTCCCAAATCGATCAAAGTTGTGCTCTTATAGTAGTGATGCATTGCCTTATTGGAGTCAAGAGCACTGGCTCTGTCATACAAAACTAAAGCCTCTTCAAATCTTCCTACCATTGCTACATGAAAACCACAAAGAACTTATTCCAATAACAAAACAAGAACAACGATAAAGCAAGATAGAATTTTTAAATTGAAAACACTTTAGGAAGCAAATCCATCAAATATTGGAGTATAAAATTTCAAGATTGAAAGAAAAAAATAATCTCAAGGTATTCCCACTCCGATTGTAAAGTTCTTTTACAACATCATCAAGTTGCGCACTATTACAAAATCAACATTACAAATACAATTAGTTGCAAAAGTAATCAAGCGAAATTATCAGGCAAAAGCAATAAACTTACATAACTGTTCAGATAGTAAAATTAAAAGAACTCTATAATTAGAAATAGCTAACTGATAAATGTTAAATGCACAACGAATAACAAGGGTTAATGATGAAGCGATGAACTAACCAGAACGCCTAGGGTTAATGACGAAGTTATGAACCCTAGTCGACGAGCGCTCTGGTTTGCTGAACCAGGCTGACGAGTGCAGTTGAACCCTGGGCGACGAGCGATGAAGGATGAACGGAGAATGATGATGTCACTGATTGATGAAGTGAGAACATAAACTGAGAATGATTGATGATGGATGAACTACGAACGATTGATGTCGGGTGAAAAAATTAGGAACAAACTCAGAAGTAGAAGGGAAACAGGAAATATGAAAGTGGGAAAATTTGGAGTATAGGAGGGAAGGTTTGGGGAAATTTGAAGTATAGGAAGGAAGGTGCGGGAAAATTTAGGAGGGAAGTTAAAAAGGTGAAAAAATGTATCTTATTCTGCAGAGGTTATAACTCTCTTCAAAATATAATAAAAACCTCTTCTGTTATCAGTTGTTTGACAATTCATTATAAATATTTTAAATAATATTGATTTGTGGAGGGTTTTTATAACCTCCACAAAATAACCTCCACTAATTAACCAATTTTTTGTAGTGTTAAGTTTTCAAATAATTAAGTGTCTTGTTCTTTGGTCATGCGTGTTAATTAACGAAGTTGTTACCTGTGTGTACCAACTAAACAATCAAAATTCATGGAACAAATTGAGATACTAGATAATTTACTAATATCGTACTGTTGTGGATACCCTAACATGTAAAATATAAAATCTGACAACACAAGTAGACGCTTCATGCAAACATATTTCTTCGCCCACCTCACAATTTACAAGAGTTTCGCGAGTCACCATCATTGTTCATAATCTCGGTCGTCAAGTGGGAACCAAGTGATTAAATTGTCCTAGAAACGACTAGTAGATTGATTCTGCACAAAGTTATGGTAATTTAGAAATAAATTCTACATCTTTCAACTACTTTTGTTTAACACGGTATTTTTAGTTTCTTTAACTGTTAGAAATGGACGACATTATTATTTTGTATATTTATTCAATAAATCACATATATCTTCTTTCTGATGGAAAATATATTATTGAAAGAGATTGGGAGAAGAAAATTAAACACTGATTTTTATACTGGTTCGGCCACTGCCTACATCCAATGTTCTTTCAATCAACCTGAGATTGAAAGCCAATTACACTATACAGATTTGAGTTTTTACAACAAGGCTTTTATAGCGACCACTCCTGCCACTACAGAAAACCTATGGCAAGAAGAATCATCTCCTGCAAACACCCCTTTGAGAACCGTCTCAAAGTACAAAGAACTCCTCGTTCTTCTTCCTAGCAACACGCACAGGGAACCACAAATCAAAGATTGTGAATCTTCTTCTCCTGAATAAACAGCAAGCACCTCAGTTGTGCATAACGATCAGCCTCTTTAATTCAGTGAAGTTTGCCTCTCAAGAAATCTTTAAGAATAGTAAACCACTTCAAGTTCTTGTTTCTTGGAGCTTTTGACCACCTCTGTAAAACTTCTCAAAAGAATATTAATCAGATATGAAAATGTAAATCTCAATTGTCTTACAAAAATTCAATCAATGTGTCAATATATAGTTTAAGTCATTCCTGACGCACTTTAATCGATTAGCCAACTTATGTAATTGGTTACATTTCACAAGTGTAACAGAATTACAACTAAGTTGGCTCCTTAATTGAATACGCAATTAATACAATCGATTTTCATTGAATGCTTAGTCAAACATATTTAAAATATGACCGTTGTGGCAGTTCGATAAGCATAAGTGAGTTTTCAAATCTTAAAAGACTTAATTGAATACACAATCCATGTAATCGATTATTCTTTGACACTTAGAAGAATTTTGAAAACTTTTCTTTCCTAAAACTCATCACATCACATTTGAAAATGATATGAGCAAACACACGAGTTTTAATCGATTTACCAACTAACATAATCGATTCAAAACTTGTTGTTTTTCCATAGTTCAAAACTCAAACTGATGACCCTAATTGATTATCTCAACACTATAATCGATTAAGTCATGCATATATGCGTTTTGTGCATGTGGTTTTTCTATTTCAAAACATATATTGTGCATACACAAATATGATCACTTTACAAACAAAGTAGTATGCATCAGTCAATACAATATGTCAAATGTATGTCAAATATGACAATCACAATATGTGTATATATTTCATAATAACCATAAGCAGTGTTGTCATCATCATACACATGTGTTTTTATTAATCATGTGTTGTCGTCATCAAAAACCATTATCACAGGGATTGGGTTTAGCTATCACAGTGCTCCCCCTATCAACATAATTGAAATACAGAGATATTGACAATGCATCAACATATGTAAACATAATAACATGATGCTCCCCTTGTCAGCAGTGTCCACATGTGAAAGTCATGTAACATAATACAAAACTCCCCTTAACAGAGTATGTATCATTCAAACATTTTCAAGCAATGTATCAAACAAATATCACAAATATCAGAGCATTTTAGATACATCTTGAAACATAGTAACCTAGTGTTATCATCCATAAACTCATATCAGATACACAACGAATTTTAAACAGTGAGATTTATGATGAACAAACACATATGCAATCATAATTCATGGTTTAAAGTAAAAGATTTAGCAGATAAGAAACTTCAAACCACTTGACGAAATTCAATCGATTATGATTCTTCTTTAATCGGTTCAGTTCTACAATTCATTATGAAATATCCCTTTCATCTCAGTTATCACTCAGTGCTCCTGCATAATCTTTTTCATTTTGACTAGATCAAGTGTTAGTTCATATGCAATGTAACTGAGAAGTAATCAATTATCACAAAACAAGTATGAATATGCAATGTAATGATGAAACAATGAAATGTTCAATTGCTATCATACAAGTCAATTAATCGATTTAATGAATTCATATAATCATTCACAGATCATAGATTGATTGCCAAAAGATAATTTTATTGATGTTAAAAAGATAAGTACAATCAGGAATTAAAAGATGGCTTAAAATCCATTTACTACAAAACAAAATAGAACAAATAAAGAAAATACTCAAACTAGTCATAGACAACATAATAGACACAAAATCCTTTCAAAAATTCCTATTCCGATTAAGATGTTTTCTTGGAATCTTCATATGTTAACTCATCATCATTAGAATCATCAATATCATTTGTTGCAGAGTCACATCTGATGCCTTTTTGGTAAAGCTCATCAACTTTCTTTTCTAGTCAAAGAAGAGTCTTTTCATTTTTCAAAGATCTTTCAGCAGACTTTCTCAATTATTCCACAACAAACTTCTCAAAATTTGTTTCATGAATGAAATTAGTATGATCTTCATTTATGGTAGGTGAGCTTCCTGAGCTTACAAGAATGATTTCCTCATCTTTGAAACATCAGTCATTCATAGTTTTCTTCAACCAAATAGAGGTTAGAGTTGTTTTACCAATTTCATTTGACTTGTCACACAAGTGTCTGTCTTCACCATTCACATCAACACCTTGGAGTACCAGAATCTTGCTAATAAGTACTCCATACGGCAGGTTGTGTGCATGTCTAATTCCACCTTCAATCATGTGGTCCTTTAACACTTCAACCCAGTTGGTTGGAATTCTTTTTTTGATTGCATTCAACAGAAACACATCTTCTATTTTCATTTTGTCGCACAAAAACCTTCCAGGAAGAAGTAACCAGGATAGGACATATGCAACTGTTAGCAAGTGTACCGAATCGTATCAAGTAATAATAAATGGTAAGACCAAGTATCGTTTAACAAGAGACTCACGACACTAAACAGTTATGTGATTACTCAACTAATTAAGACTCTAAAGAACAAATTTTTTGGGGGTTTTGAATGCAAATGCAATAAAATAAACATGAATGTAATTTGATCAATTGAGGCTAAACACAAGAATGAATGGATGAAGTTGATGATATTGTTGTTGGGTTTAGATTTCACCTAATTTACTCTCATGCATATATGAATTCAGCTTCTTCATTAATGTTAATGCCACTTTCTAATTTACCTTAAACCCGATGTGTCTGTGAAGAAAGCCTACTCCTAATTACTAGTTCACAATGTCTTGTCTCCCTAGAAATTAATCATGCATTACATTCGCACAGAAGCTTAAAGGCAACTGATCCTCCTATTCCTATGTCTAGGTAATATTGCTTCCGGGAGAATTTCCCCAGTTCTAGATTTCCCCGTATGTGTCCATATCGAAAAAATCAAAGATCATGCAATTGAATGAGTTAAGCAAAGCATGCAAAGAGCAAAGAGAAAAACCCTAACAATTAATGAAGTAAAGCATATATAATTAAGAATCAATTCAATACGTGAGAGTTTAAGAAGCTACATCTTTCCCAACAAAAAATAAGGTTTAGTTCCCCATTATCATGGAGAAACTAGATGAACAATGAAAGAATGAAAGAGATAGAAAAACCCTAGTAAGAGAAGAGGAGACTCCCGCATCCCCAAATCTGCCCCCAAAGGGTGAAAAGTGTGTCTCTGTGCTCAAGCCATCAAAAGATACTAACCCTAGAATGTGAAAGTCTTTAAATAGGGTAGAAAAATAACAAAAAATGAGTCCAAGCCGAAAATATATCAGAAAAATAACAGAAAATGGGTCCAAGCCCACGTCGGCGGCGCTCAGCGCCCCAAAACGGTGCTCGGCGGTAGTTGCGGCACTCAAACTGGGGCTCAGCGCATGACCGTTCGGTTTCACTTTTGACAGATCGGTCTTACACTATTGACCGTTCGGCATGTCTTCTACCACTTCATTCAGCTTCTCCTTTCACAAATCGTTTGGTTTGTCTATGTTTTCCTGCAGTCGTTCGGTCCTCAATTACACTGTTCGACAGTTGTCTTTCTTGCTCACATCGTTCGGCCTAGTTCCACCACCTTCACACCGTTCGGTCTCTGCTATGAACCATTCGGTCTCTATCTTCTCCTTTATCTGATTGTTCGGTCAGTCTCGGTAACCGTTCGGTCTGGGTTCTTAACCATTCGGTTTGGATTCTCCCGCATCCTTCCGTTCGGTCGGGTACTGTTTATGTCCTTTCTCGGTTCCAACTTCTTGGTACTTTTGCTCTTCTTCGAAATCATATCAATAACCTACAAAATTAAGGGAATTTAGTGATAAAATCATTAAATATATCCTCTACTCACTTATTAACAAAACTAAAGCAAAAACATGAGTTCAAGCAATCTTCTAAGTAAAAAAGGGTGTGTTTAGTATCAAAATTAAGTATAAAAATAACGGTTTTTCAACCGTTAT
Source organism: Vigna umbellata (assembly GCF_029865625.1). Lineage (NCBI taxonomy): Eukaryota > Viridiplantae > Streptophyta > Magnoliopsida > Fabales > Fabaceae > Vigna > Vigna umbellata. The sequence goes on along the minus strand of NC_142165.1, from coordinate 33,128,659 downwards.
TAGCAACCATATTTTCGTCTTTGTTAAGGCTATTATGCAAATATAATCCCTACGCAAATATAATCTTCGTGTACCTTCTTGAAAACCTCAACCAATCCCTGTATATAGCACTTTACTTCAACCACATATTTGATTCTGAGTGACGAACATGAGAATGAAATCCTTCAGCCTTTAGCGCAGCAACTTGCGATCAAACATTATCATCGATCACAATGTTCACACCCTTTACCCTTAAGTGAAGAACCCCATTTAAATTCCTTAGGTTGGTGTAGAAGACTTCTATTAAATTTGGGTAGCATTCTCCCTTCATTTGAACAAACTCAGTAAGACCTTAGGTTGCAATCCATTCTTGGAAATGAAAACCTTCTTTTTGAACATTTGAAGTTCTTGATACCTATGAGGGACCACGTTTTTAATCTTTCTCCAACTTAAAAACTTTTCCCTAATCTCCTCATCACTTATCCATCCTATAGGATCAACATTCCTTCTGGCACAGGTAACCTTCCCTTTTCTTCTTGATGATAATGATGAAGAAGCCATTTCTGAACTAGATTCTGGAACGTCTTTCAAATTCTAGGGTTTGTAACTATTCAGTTTAGAAAACACTAAGTTCACAATAGACTTTCACATTGATTGAGGTCGTACCCGAATCAAATTAATATACAATTAAGTGCAGTATAATACTAGGAAGTGACCCCTAGGTCGTCTCAAGGACCAACTTACTTTGTCAAAGGTTCAAACACAAAATGGGTGGGGGGATTGCAAAGTTTTGTGTTAAATAAAATTAATTCAACAAGAAATGCAGATTAAATAGTTATTAAAAACGGTTGGTCACTAGCTCAATAACAATGCTTCCAATCATAGATTAGCAACAATCAACACTACTCTAACTCCTAATCCAACATGAATTAACCAACTAAGCAAAGACTAACCATGTTTTCATAATTGCAAACTAAGCGAATGCAATGCACAAGTTCAATCAATTTTGCATCATACAGTCCAATCAACTAAGCAAATATTAAACACCAATTAGGCAACTAAGCGTATACCCAATCGCAAGCACAAAACAGATTGAATGTTGAGCCAAATCAGAGCAGTAACAACACAGTTCTAACTCAGAAATCTCATGGAAAAAAATGCAATTTTGCTAATGACCAACAAAGCACACTTAAGCTACCACTAAAACAAGATTAACACAACCAACCAAAGTTGAAAACGTTGAAGTAAATGTGGAAATAAAAACTGGAGCAAAAATGGGAAATCGGACGGTATTATTAGGGTGGTCGAATAGTACTAACAATGATCGGACGATTATAACAATGAAGTGTGTTAAAAGCTGATCGGTACAAAGAAGAACAACCGATATGAGCGAGAAGAGCAGAAAAGTAGGAAGAAAGAGCTAGAAATCGAACATACTAACAAGGAAACTGAACGGTCCGAACAGTAAGTGTGTTAGGAACCGATCGGTAAAAATTAGTATAGGTGGAATAAGGGAGAAGAAAAAAGGCAGGGACGAAGAGTTTGAAATTGAAAGGTACAAATAATCAACAAGGGAAACGAAAATGAGTAACAGAATGGAAACTAGAATGCAGAACTGAATTGCGATTAATTCGAATGAGTTCATACAAAAGAAAGTCGAACGGTATTACACCAATAAAATGATAATTAGATCAGAATGTTGAAACTACAACACATCAAAAAAATGAACGAGAACAAGTTGGACGGTACTAATAGTGAAGTATGTTAGAGACCGAATGGTATTACAGTCAATGCAGCAATAGAAACAACTTCCAGAAACGCAATCCAGAAACGAAGAATGAAACTCAAAGCAACAAGGTTAAATGCTATTGAAACAAGAAACAAAAAACGAACAACAATCCATAACATTAACATAAAACTAAAGCGGACGTGTTGGATGAATACGTGAAATAATAGCACAAAACGAACTCAATTTAAACACAACAAACCTAAACGAAATGCAAAATGAAAGTGCAGAGGTATTAACAATGAAGAACGGAAGGAACAGTAGCAACGACACAAGAGAAAACGTAAATGAAGAAGAAATTTGAGTGTATTAACAAATTAAACTAAGAAATTGCAAAGGGGGATCGGTTCAATACATGAAAACAACATAAAAACCTCATTTGGGGCTCTCTTCTCTGTCCAGAAAATGTAGAAGCCGAAAGTTACAAAATGAAGAAGCTCCTCTAATGTGTGGGGCGGCTGGGCACTAAACCCTAGGCTGCCAAATCAGCCCCCCACTTTTGGGTCTCTCCTAAATTTCCAAAAATGGCCCAAAAAGTGCAAAATGAGTCCAAAAAGCCCTAAAAACGAAATTACAATCTAATTAAATCTAAAACACCTATGTGGAGAGTATTTGTTGACATGCACTAGTGGAAAAATGACATTTTATAACGTCTAAAAAGGATATATTATAATGTAGTTATTGGGGACATAGTTCTGGGAGTTATAGTAAGTCTGCGCATTTTATAACGTAGTAGAAATTTACGTTATAATAGCTTGAACATATTATAATGTAGTTTCTGAAGTCCGTCATAATATGCGCAGTTTATTATGACAAATTTTCAATTGTCTATTATAAAAAGGCGAGAGATACTATGACATAGATTTGTTTTTACGTTATAATATGTGATCTATTATTACGTATATATTTTTGTACGTTATAATATGTGATCAACATATCATAAGGTACATTCTTTAGTACGTCATAATATATGTTTTTTTTTTTAAAAATGATTATTACATTTGACATCTAATGAAATTATAATAATATTTCTGTATTATCATCTCATCCAATCAATTTATAATCAATATAGCGTCAAATAAACAAATTTAATGAAACTAACAAAATATAATTCATTTCAAACATTAAAAATAATCTAATAATATTTAATACATCATTTATACACGAAACTATATAATAAATCCAAATATTACATTAATGTACATCCACTATTGAATTGTAGCCAAGTTTCTTCTAACACTTAAACTAAAAGAAGCCCAGTTCCTTCAAATGTCTTCAATGTCAGCAACTTCCATGGGAGATGAATCATTAAAGATCTACAAATAAAATAATAGTGTTAAAACAATATTGTAATGAATAGTTGGAGAAGTATTTAGTTAGTATTTTAATACCTTATTCCATGATTCAATAATGTTTGTACAACTAATGGTATGCATGTGTTTCATTACATAATGCCCACACTCATAGCTGCCAAATTGACGTCAACACTGCAAATTAAATACAAATAATCAAGACTCATTCAAACCAAAGACACAAAATATCATATTATACTCTAGCTAGCCTTTGCACCATGTAGCTTTGTATATTTTGCTAAACCACATTTCACAAAACCAACAACACAACCAATTCCTCATAAAAATAACAATCACAAAACACAAAACAAAGGAAGGTCAACTTCTCTTACATTAGGTGTGATTATTTGGATTTTCTTCCTAGAAACAGATGGAACACCCCGCAACCTTGAATGAGCTTCCAAAGACCTATAAAAAATTTAGACATCCATTACATCATAATAATAATATAGGAAGGAATCAAAATAGAAAGGAAAACTTACGCCTCTAATATATTTTTGATGGACAATGTGTTAGCTTTCTTATGCAAGGAACATAAGAGAACTACAAGAGAACGATCAGGAACAATAACTAGGAATTGCCAATGACCCCTAAGGGTTAAAATAATATTAATTAAAAGAAACTTTTAAACTAGTCATGAAAACTTCAAAAATTATGTACTTACTTATGCAAGTAAGGTGCTAAATACACCTCTTTACCAACTTTTTCAAACATTTCTATCATGTACTTTTGCATCTCCTCTGATTTATTTCCTACACTTTGAATTATAATAGGATCAAGAAATCCATAGATAGTAACCATGCGAAACTTTCACACCACGTAAAAACTCAAAAACTTCTCTTTTCTTGTTTAGATAATGTGTGACATGCTGGAGGCAAGTATGTTCGTTTGCCATGAGATTGTGGAGCTAATTGTTCTCTTATTCCCATTTCAACCAAGTCCAAGCGAATCTTCATACCATCTTTTGTCTTGCCTTGAATATTAAGGAGTGTTCCAATAATACTGTCACACACATTTTTCTCTACATGCATGACATCTATACAATGTCTCACATCAAGCATTCTCCAATATGGGAGATTAAAGAAGATTGATCGTTTCTTCCATATGTTTGTTGTTGTGGCTTACTTTTTTGTCTTGCCAAGCACAACATTGATGTCCTTTACACGTTCATATACTTCTAATCCACTTAAAGGTGTTGGAGCTATTTCATTTTCTTGACATCCATTAAATGCTTTTTTTAATTTACGAAAAGGATGGTTTGCACTAAGAAATCTTCGATGTCCAATATAAACCATTTTCTTTCCATGCTTAAGTTGATGGTGACACGTGCCTTCTTCACATATAGGGCATGCTTTGTGACCCTTTGTGCTATACCCACTAAAATTACCATATGCTGGAAAGTCATTGATTGGACAAAATAACATGGCATGCAACTTAAAAGTGGAGCCTGTGTACCCGTCAAACACATCAACGCCTTCCTCCCACAACATTTTCAAATCTTCAACTAGCGGGCTTAAATAAACATCAATGTTGTTTCCTGGTTGTCATGGACCAGAAACCATTAAAGATAACATGATGTATTTACGATTCATGCACAACCAAGGAGGTAAGTTGTAGACACTAACATGACAGGCCATGAGCTATGTCTACTACTCAAGTTACCGTACGAGTTCATTCCATCTGTAGCAAGTCCAAGTCTAAGGTTTCTTGGATCATTTCCAAAATATGGAAACATTGAATCTATTGTCTACCATTGACTACAATCAGTTGAATGCCTTATTTGACCATCTCTTTTACGTTCATCTGCATGCCATCTAATGAGTTTTGCATCTTTGACAATAGCAAATAATCTTTTAAACCTTGGAATTATAGGAAGATACCCCAACACCTTTGCTGGAACACCCTTCCTCACATCATCTTCGAAGGCACCATCTTTTTTCTTGTATCTTGATAACCCACAATGTGGACAATGATGTAACTTTTCATATTCCTTCCTATACAAAACAATCGTTCGGACAAGAATGAATCTTTTTACACTTCATAACCATTGGACATAATATCTTCTTCGCATCATAATTAGATGTTGGCATCGTGTTACCTTCAAGAAGAATGTCACTCACTAACTCATGCAATTCGGTGAAACTCTTATTACTCCACCCATTTCTTGGATTCACATTAAATAGTTTTAATATTGCCGACAATCGAGTGTACTTAAAATGCACCTCGAATACAAAGGCATTTTTGCATCACTACACAAAGTTTCATACATATGTGATCTTGCAATGACATCATCTCCAACATCACGATCATTTGCTCCAAACCATCTTCCATAACGAAATCCACTTCTTCTGCTTCAGTTTAAGACACATGTGCTATTGTCACTTCTACTAATTCACCATGCCATGTCCACTTGGTGTAGCTCCTTAGGAACCCATCACAAAAAACATGCTCTCGTATTACTGCAATGGGTAGTCTCCGCTCGTTCAAACAATTCACACATGGACAATAAAATCTTTCATTATTATTTGCTGAATTCCTCGTAGCAAATTCAATAAATTGTTCCACTCCTCTCTCATATTCTTCTGTTGTTTGTTTAGAATTTATCCAACTTTGGTCCATATTAACGTTCTGCGCCAATGAACTGAAACCAAGAAAGTGGTGACACTTTAACATTTACTTAACGTTAGGCTTTGTAGAAAACAAATTGTAGAAAACTTAAATTTTTCTGAAGGAAAACTGATTTAGAAAGTATTGACCTGCATACCTTTCTTTTCTTTTTTTTTGGTTGAATGAAGTCCTTCTTTTGTGTTAGTTAAATGGTTTGTTTGTTTGCTACTTCACTAATTAATTGATAACAATTCAATTTAAGTTAATGATACATTGACACAAATTATGTATTTTTTTATTGGATTTAGTGTATATTAGCCTAATAACAAATAAATAATAAATTATTAAAAAAATGACAGATGTGTGATGTTAAAATTAGAGTATATTCAATTTTTCTTTTTCTTAGTTGTTTTGTCTTTGACTATTCAATCCAAATGACATCGGACATTGTACTGTAATTTCTGCATCTTATGAAGCTTTCTCATCAGAAGAACAGTTGCACAACAGTGAAGGGAGCTTAGAGATACACAATTAATGAGTTCATAGACAATGAATCTTTAAAAATTACCCAAGGATAAGTTATTTTCTACAGGCAAACAACAACTTGAAATATTACCCAAAATCAAAATAATAGTATACAAAAATATTTACTTCTAATCAATTTCCAAACATGGAGCATAAATGAAAGCTTATGACTGAAGAGGTAGCGGAGGCACAAGCAATCTCCGAGAAAAGCACATGCGCAGAGTGTTCTAAAATGCAAGGGTAAGAGAGGAACGAGAGTGACAGGGAACGTGAAATGAAATTAGAGATAGCGAGAGGGAAATGTGAAAAATTAGAGAGGAAGAGATATTATAACTGATTTCTAAATCTCCGTCATAATACACCAAGATATTCCAACAGGAGCATATATCTACATAATAAAAGGTTTTGAACTTATTTACAAGTTTGCCACTACATTTCATATTATAACTGATATACAAAACTACGTCATAATATGTCTTAAACTTATTTACAAGTTTGCCATCGCGTTTCATATTATAACTTATTTACAAATCTACATTATAATATGTCTTATTTTTATTACTATTCTGCCACCAGTCAACCTATTATGATGGATAATTTTTATCCATCATAATAGGTCGTCATAGAAATGTATTTTTCCACTAGTGGTGGTAGCCCTTTAATGTCCCAAAATATATTTCCAAAACTTCCCCTATATTTAATAATGACAATAATTAGCTTGAGATCATTCAAATTAATCAAAATAAGAATTATTGAGCAAAATAAGCACAAATAGCAAAATTGGGGAAATAATGGACATTCTTGCACAATTCCCTAATTAAATGTAGTACAATAAGCTAAGTGAAAGTCAAGAAAATATTGACTCATCATACATCAAGTATTTATAAGACAGTGCATCAATTATTTTGAGCATCAGGCCCATTCATAACTTTTAGAAGCAGAAAGTCCATTTAAAATTCCAGAAATTGAAAACTAAAATAAAACATTTTAATCGATTCTGTTAATTTTGATGTCGATTAAGTTTTGCATCAAAAATTCAGATAACACATAAAGCACATACAAATAGTTCAATCGATTTCACTAATAACGAAATCGGTTAAAATTCGTGAAAGATGTTTTTCATCCAAATACTTAAAACAAACAAGCACACATCATTCATACACTATACATACATTCATAAACAACAACAAGGATGCATGGATGCTTGAGTTTACAGAAACAAATGTTATCACAGATAGTTGCTCTAGAACCTTTGATATGTTCATATTTTAAATGCATCCTTGAGCGCTCTTTGCTTCTGAATCAACTTACTTCCATGCAAAACTTGTAAATGGTTTTGTTGTAGGTACCCATATAAACTTGGGGCCTTTTTTGCTAGTCACAGGAATTTTCTCTTTAGGAACACCAATTTTCCTATAATAACAATTCCTTACTGTATGGCCAATAGTATTGCAGTAAAATAGGTTTGCTTATATCAATAAATTTCTTAGAGTTAGTTTTTCCATTCTTAGCCTTAAAATTGTTGAGATTGTTGACAGGGGGAGCACAGGTTTAGCTTAACCCACAATCTTAGTAATATCTAAGATTTTGAGGATGACAACGCATAATTAATAACACATGTATATTATGTGTTACATGTTCTATGTTTACATGTCATATGCTTTTCTTTAATGTGTTAAATCTGTTAAAGCATATCTGAGAACATGTTTGAGCTATGTTTGTGTTGTTCATTGCATATCACTGTGTGAAATATTTGATTTTATATGTGTATGTATGACATATGTTTTCGGGAAAAGAAAAATCACAAGCACTATGGTTGAACTTTAAATGTGTGGCAAAACAACAATTTTAAGTCGATTACATTATGGGGTGAATCGATTAAAACTCGTGTGTTTGCACAAACTCTTTTGAAGTGTGCTTTGAGCTTTTTCAAAGAGAAAAGTTTTCAAAACTATGCAAAAATATTTCACTTAATCGAATGCATGCACTATGTATGCGAATAAGTTAGTTGATGTTTTGAAAATCAGTTAAATGCTGGTAATAACTAACATAAGGGTCATATTTTTAAATATGTTGACCAGGCATTAAATGATAGTCGATTGCATTAATTGTACATTCAATTATTGTTTTAACTATTGCTAATTCTGTTATAACTGATTGTTATATTTGATTACGTTAGTAGCTCAATCGATTAAAATGCGACTGATATGTGTTATACTATAGATTAACGTAGATTTGAGTTTTGTAAGAACTTTTGTGATTCTAACAATTTCATATCATTTACAGAAAGCTATGATCTTACTGAAAGAGAGGAAAATCTCCAAGAAACAAGATTGACCATGGTGATCAACAACTTGTGATTTCTTGAAGAACAAGACTGTTGTGTTTCAAAGACTGATCAAATATGCACACTTGGGTGTAACTACGTGATCATATTATGCAATCTCGTGAAGATTGGTTTGAGTTCCCTGTTGTTATTACAGGAAGAAGAACGTGTGTGTTCTTGACTTTGAGGGTGCCTCAAAGGGGTTATAGGATAGAAGAGGGGATTCTTGATTTGTTGGTCTTGTTGTTGACTACCTATATTAGATTAGAGGGTTAGAGAGGTGTTTTATATTTTTGATGTGAGGTCTCTATAAAAACCTTGTTGTAAAAAGCTTGATCTGTATAGTGCATTGGTTTCCCGTGGTTGGAAGGACATTAGATGTAGGCTTGGCCGAACCAGTATAAAAACTCAATGTTTGAATTTTCTGATCCCTACTCTCTTTTATTAAATCGATTACATTCTATAATTGTTCGATTAAGTTTCCGCTGCATTGAAAATCTTTTACCTTGCATATCAAGAAAAGTATAAAGGCATCAATTTTTGTGAAAATGATTTTAAAATCTTTTGTTTTTTACACTTCACCAATTCACACCCCCTCTTGGTGTGCGAAACTGAGTCATTCTATTTTAACAAAACCAATTCCTTGCCTATTAATAGTTCTGCCCTGTGACCTTAACACAACATCTATATTATCTCTACCAAGAGTAAACTAAGCTAATGTGTTGGTCAGTGTTAAGACCTCGACAAGTGTACCGAATCGTATCAAATAATAATAATTGGTAAAACCAAGTATCATTTCCCAAGAGACTCACGACACTAAACAGTCATGTCATTACTTAACTAATTAAGGCTTTTAAGAACAATTTATAATTTTGAGACCAAGTATCATTTCCCAAGAGACTCACGACACTAAACAGTCATGTCATTACTTAACTAATTAAGGCTTTTAAGAACAATTTATAATTTTGAATGCAAAAACAAGAAAGTAAATATGAATACATTTTTTATCACTTGAAGAAAAACACAAAGGTGAATGAATGATATTGTAATTATGAGATTGTTAACGTCGCTTTCTAATTTTTCACCTAGTTTATTCTCATGCATATAAGAATTCATCTTCTTCATTCAATTGTTAACGTCACTTTCTAAAGTACTTAAAACCTGATCCCTCGGTGAAGAAAGCCTATCCTTAATTACTATACCACAATCCCTTGCATCCCTAATAATTAATTCTGCATTATGATTAGAAGCTTAAGACGACCAAACCTCCTATCCCCATCCCTGGGCAATATTGCTTTTGGAAGCAATTCTCCAGATCTAGGGTTCCCCGTATGTGTCCATATCATGAAAACCAATAATCATGTCATGAATGAGTTAAACATAACAAGCATAGAGCAAAGAAGAATAACCCTAACAATTAATGAAAGAAGCATACATAAATTGGAATCAATTCAAATACATGAGAGTTCACAAGGTTACATCATCCCCAACAACAAATTGATTTTAGTTCTCCCTTGTCATGGAGAAACTAGATGAACAATGGAATGAGAATGAAAGATAAACCCTAAAAATTGAGGAGGAGAGCTTCCACATCCACTTCTGCCTCCAGAGAGTTGGAAAAATCTTAATTTATGTCAGTGATGTCAAAAGATACTCTCTCTAGGACGTCCAAGTCCTTATATACAGCTGAATTAGATCATAGGCCAATGTTGACACCGCTCAGCGCCCCAACTTAGGGCGCCAAGGCGAGCTTGCGAGAGGAGTGGCGCTCAGCTCCCCAGGAAGCGCGCCCAGGCATGAAACGTTACTTGAGGACTGGCGCTCAGCGTCCCTGAAAGGGTGCTCAGGCGTGAGTGCGAGGCATCTTGTGCTGAGGGCCCTAGAAAAGGTCGCCCAAGCGTCCTGCGACCTTTAGCAGCCTTCTCTTCTGGTGCTCTTTTGGTCCTTTCTGAGTTCCAACTTCTTGACATTTAACTCCTCTTCCAATTCATCCCAGTTTCCTACAAAATCTTCAAATATAACCTCAACTCCCTTATTCACTAAAATAAGCTAAAAACAAGAGAACAAGCAAGCTTCTAAGTCAAAAATGGTTCATTTATTATCCAAATTTAATCCTAAATAACGATGAAATCAACCGTTATCACAACCCCAAACTTGAAACTTTGCTTGTCCTCAAGCAAAACAACATGTGACTGAACCTAAACAACTCCTCAATGGTTCAACATATCACAAAGCACTTTCTTTTAGGACAAGTAATCACTCATAATTGTTTATCATAAAAATATCAGTCAAGATGCATTGATGCATTAGTCAAACAAGCTCAACTGTGGTGCTCACATATTCACAATATATAATAGATGCAAACTCATGAATGATCAACAGGCAGGCAAGAATGTTATCCTATAGTGCATGGAACTATTCCTCAGCAAAAGACATGTTTCACTCAAGCACCCAAAAGTGTTTCACTCAAGCACTCCAAAGTGTTCCACTCAAACTCATAGGTGTATAGTGAGGTGACATTCTTACATGATACTATCAGAATGTAACATGAATCAACTTTTCCTTTCATTTAACCACATATCAAACACACTCACAAGCAAGTTATTATCACAAGGACTTTTTGTAGCTTGTATTGAGGCCGGGCTAAGAAAAAAATTGGTTTTCCTACACAACAAAATCCTTAAGTTAAGAGAGTCCACAATTCATTTATTCTCATTAACAATCAACTCTCTTTCTTCTTTTATGTGAGAAACCAATTTTGAACTCATTTCCAACTTTACTTGCATTGAGCTTAACCTTTTCTTTTCTTTCTTTTCTTTTCTTTTGCTTTTTGTTTTTGCTCAATGCTCTTTAATGAATTCCACAAAGTTCTTTTCGGTTTCTCACAACCCCAAACTTGAATCATTCTCCATTACCATATAAACATACTCTACTTAACTCAAGGTAAGGATTTCAAAAAGGGTTTTTCAACTTTCAACTTTAGGCTCAAGGTTCAAAGGATAAAGAGAAACATTATTCTTTGTTGGGTTCACCTATTGGAATTGGCTCTAAGGGAGAAGAAAAACATGGCCTTGATCATGTGTAACAAGCAAACAAGTGGTTCAATCATAGTAAATTAGGAAAAATCAATCATGCTTCCAAAGCAATAGCATTCAATCAATCAAAAACTTTGGAGCCCCGCAAATTATCCACAATATGCATCAATTTCTAACAATCATGAGCAACCCCCTGTCTATAAGACTAGACCATGCATCATCTCAACATCAATAAACACAATAAAGCAGCACAAGAAACCTTACTCATCACAAACACATTATCCAAACCATTCAAGCATAATTCATTAGGCCAAGTACAGTACATATTAAAAAGAATTAAACATATCATAAACTAAAGAGATAAGTTCAGAGAACTGGGTTGCCTCCCAGTAAGCGCTTATTTAACGTCACTATCTTGACACCATTATGCTCAAGGGTCAACCAACTCCAAGACTGTGGAAAGGCGTTCAACCTCACCACCTAAATAATGCTTGAGACGTTGCCCATTAACCATCCAACTTCTTTGTGGATCATCAGAAGTAGGATGTAACAACTCAATTGCCCCATGTGGTTTGACATCCTTAATTGTGAACGTCCCAGACCACTTAGACTTCAATTTTCTAGGGAAAATCTTCAGACGTGAATTGAACAATAACACCTACTGTGTTGGATGAAAAACCTTCTTTACTAGTTTCCTGTCATGGTAAAATTTTACCTTTTCTTTGTAATTCTTGGAAGAATCATAAGCATGCAAAGACATCTCTTCAAGCTCAAGAATTTGCCTTCTTCTTCTGTTAGCAGTGTCAAAAGGATCAAAGTTCAAGAGTTTTATTGCCCATAAAGCTCTATACTCCATCTCCACTGGCAAATGACATGTTTTTCCATAGACTAACTGATGGAAGACCATCTAAGATGCACATTGGACCTCTTACTAGAGCAATGACAAAGAGGATTCAAGAGGAAGAAGGACCACATACTATTTTGCTTCTATGGAAGGTTACTTATAAAAATCCTTCTTCTCTTAACTAAAGCACTTATACTTTGTTTTGTAGGAATTAATAAATCTTGGAGACTATGATTGAGCCATCCAAGAAGATTAATCAATAGAATCAAGCAAGGAGCCAAAAAGGAGGTGCTTACGGCATGCACCAACATTTTCCACGTGAAGTGGCTGATGTGGAAAGAAGCACACACCTTGCTGGATGAGCTGGACAGAGGCATGGACTTTGCTTGATCAAAATAAATCTGAATAATTTGAATTTAGGAGGGAATTAGAATTAGAAATTAGGCTCCTCTTCACCTATAAATAAGAGGGCCTTTTCCTTGTATTGATTCACTTTTGAGCTTAATGATATGCTGCAGAAATTGTTTTCCAGCTTTTGTGCTCTTAAGTCACCTTTGAATTGCTACTTCTTCTCCTTTCCTCAAGCTTCCTTCCTCTGTAGGAAGGCCCTCTGAGCTGTGAGGCTTCACCCATACACCTCTCCTCCATTAAAACACCTCAAACACTGCATCAATTCATCCATCCGCTGCACCATTATTCATTACTGGTTTCCTCTGGTCTGGAACCTCTTCCTACACGTTTCCAGCTGGGAATTGGATTCCATCAAGTGGTATCAGAGCTTAGGTCATCCACGCACCAGGAGCTAAGCTATTCCTCCATCTTTGCACTCCATTTCTATATTCTGTTGTGATCTCTGTTTCAGTTTTCCAGTTCTGTTTTGAGTAATTTTGTTTCTGTTTTGTGCTTTTCCAGTTATTAATTTTGTGTTTCCTGTTGCATTCTTTGTGTTTCCAGTATTCATACATGTTTTTACTCATTTTAAACGGTGAATCATTCTTGTTTATATCTCTTCCATCTTTAATTTTCAATTCCAGTTATGTTTTAGTCTTGTGCAGTCCATATTTGCAGTTTTAATTCTGTTTCACTTTGGTTTTCTGTTCTGCTGGGTTTCATTTTGGTTTATTTGAGTTTAGAGTGCTGGAAAAGTTTTAAATCAACCAAATAAGGCAATGAGAACATGTTCTAGCCTTGGTGATGGAAGCAAAAGCACTAGAAACTAATTCTAGTTTCAAATCTGCTCAAGAAATTCAAATCTGGTTTTAAAATTTGAAATCTGTTTCAGCTGATTTTATTTGATTCTGCTGCTTGGTAAACATTTGTTTGCTGTTATTGGAAGTGGCTAAAGGTGTGGCAGACCATTAAAAGCAAGGAAATGCATCTAGCATAGCTTGGTTGCCTTAAAAACCAGTAGCCTTTGCTGTCCAGTTTGTTTTTTTTTTCTGTTCTAGCTTTTCACCGTGCTACCCTTCTTTGCTTAGTCCAGTCTGAGTTTATTCATACTAAGCACTTTAATCCTAGCTTAGTTCAGTATAATAACATTCTCTAGAGTCATTGTGTGTACTGTCCAACCTTATATCCACAAGGTTCTTAAATCTGGTGCTGTTTTGGTGGGAATTTGCTGCATAAATAGGCTATAGCAAGGGTGAATTGTTGAGTCTTGCTATTTCTGTGCATTTACAACATTTGAGCAAGTTTAAATTGTCATTCCAAAGTTGTTTGCACTGTTCATTTGGTCATTTTCTAGCCTATATGCAGATTTGCTTTTTTAAACCTTAAAATTGCCTTTAAAATGGAAGTGCACCAGTGAATTCACATTGCAATCTGTTTTCTAGCTGTTTCAATGTTTAAACATCTTTAAAATGATGATACAAAGTTGTTTGATGCATCAATTGAACTGCTGAATCACTTCCAATCAATTTTGGGTTTAAAACCACCATTTCAATCCACTTTTTCTGGTGCAGAAATCATTTTCCAGCAACTGTTTTGGTCATTCTTGTTCAAATTCATTTCTGGATTGTAGTAAGAGCTGGTTCATTACTTTAAATTGAAAATAAATGATCAAAATAAGTCAGAGCAAGTGTTAAAAAGCCTGTTGAATCGTGCAATCCAGTTTTTGGCAGTTAAAAACCCCAAACACCAAATCTGGTTTTCATTGGGGAATTTTAACAAACACTTTGGTAAAATATCAAACAGTTTGGTCTGGATGAGTTTGTGATCTGCTATTTCTATTTTTGTTGCTTTCTTAATCTGTTCTAGTACCATTATTAGGTTCCTTTTGAGTGCTTTCTGTTATTCCATCCCTGTCCCCATTTGATTTCCCATTCTTGGCTTCCAAATTGTCAAACATTCAAAAAAAAAATCTGGTTTGAAATTCTGGTGCAGTTTGCTAATTCTGTTTGGTGTGTTTGACTAGAATCTTGAGGTGCTGTGGTAACTATTGTGAGGCATCCAGAAGCAGAAACCTTTCCCTACTGAGGCACCATATTAGGAAGTGAAAAGGGAGCTGAAGTGGGAACAAAAAGGGAGCTTTTGAGCAGCTGCAACTCTGCTGTTCCAGCAGCTAAAAATACACCAGAAAAGCTTGAAGTGCAACCTGTTTTGGAGTAGCAATCTGCAGCAGCAAGAGAGTGAAGCTTACATTAGTTTTAGGCCTTCTTTTAAGTTTGTTTACACCACATATCACGGAACCTTTGTTGTTTAAAGTTGATTTTCATTTCTTGGCTAAGTGACTTGGGAAAATGCTCTTGAAGCAATTCCAAGATCACATTTAAACATTGTAATAGTGCAATTTCGTTTTCTTAGTGTGGAAGTGTGTCAAGGGGCTCCAAGTGTCACTTGCACTTTCACTTAGGGCCGTTTAGCATTTACATTCTTGCATCTTTATTGCTTTCTTTAATTTCTTGCTTAATCTTTTTGTTTTTAAGTCTCCGTGGTATATATAGGATTGCATAGCATTTAGTCAACCTTTCTTTGGTTATAGGTCCATAACATTTGAAAAGAATTTGAAGAATTTCTAATTAGAAACTTAGGTAAAAGATAACTCTAAGGAAACTCTGGCTAAGGAAGAACTTGGTTTTTAAGCTTGTCCATTAGTGACTCACCTCTTCTTCCTGGGGGCTACTTAGATACATCTTTCACCTTTAGAATCTCTTTAAGAAATTTTTCACCAAAAACAAAGAAAAATTGTGAAAATCTTTTCATTCATTCTTTGTCAAATATTTTGAAAACCTTGTAAAAACCTTTTTCATTTGACAAGAATGAGTCAATCAAGTGTGCAAGGTAGCATCAAACCCAATAGTGAGAGTTCTTTAAGGGAAGAATTTCAACAAAAATTTGAACAAAGGGATAGAGAGATTAGTGAGCTAAAAGACATGATTAGTCAACTTTTGAATAATCAAGACAAAAGAAAAGAGAGATCTCCCCATAGGAGAAGAGAAGAATCATCATCTTCTAGTGAGCTTGAGCAATATAGTAGTCATCACAATGATGACCACTACCAAATGCCTCCTAGAAGACATCATAGAGTGAGAGAACACCATCCAAGAGAGCCCAAAATTGATCTACCTTCTTTTCATGGAAAGGATGATGTGGAAGAATATCTAGAGTGGGAAATGAAAGTTGAACAATTGTTTGAGTGCCACCAAATAGATGATGAAAGGAGAGTCACTATGGCTTCTCTAAGCTTTCAAGGCTATGCCTTAATTTGGTGGACAGCCTTGGTCAAAGATTATAGGCTAAGACACTTACCTCCCATTAGATATTGGAATGAGTTAAGAACTGCCTTGAGGAGGAGGCATGTACCAGCCTACTATGATAGGGAGATAATGGATAAACTCCATAAACTCCAACAAAGGAACATGAGTGTTGAGGAATATAGACAAAAAATGGAATTACTCATGTTGAGGGCTGGGATAAGAGAAGAACCTAGGATAACAATAGCTAGGTTTCAAAGTGGACTTAACTATGACATAAGAGATAGGGTTGAACTTATACCCTACAATGATCTCAATGAGTTAGTCCAACTTTGTGTGAGGGTTGAGCAACAACTAAAGAGGAAAAGCTCCACCAAGAAAGATTACCCTCATAGTTCTTACCATAAGAAAGAGTATAAGAGGGAGGGTAGTCAAACCAAGCCAAGATATGAAGACAAAGAGAGAGAGAGAGGAAAAGAAAAAGTCAAAGAACCTTCAAGAGATCATAAGAGTAAGGAGACTAAGTGCTTTAGATGTGGGGAAAAAGGGCACTATGCATCTGAGTGCCGCAATAGAAAGTCAACTTACATCCTTGAGCATGAGAGTGAAAGTGAGGGTTCTTCATATAGTGAGTCTGAAACATCCATTTCTGAAGAAGAAGAAGCTTTACCTTGTGATGGTGACTTACTTATGGTAAGGAGACTCCTGGAAAGTAAACATGTAGAATTAGAACAGTCACAAAGAGAGAACCTATTCCACACAAGATGCAAAGTTTTAGAAAAGACATGTTCAATGATAGTGGATAGTGGCTCTTGTTGCAACTGTTGTAGTTCTAGAATGGTAGAAAAGCTTGGCTTAACCACTACTCCTCATCCTAAACCTTACAAACTTCAATGGATCAAAGAGGATGATGGAATAGTAGTTAAAGAACAAGTAAGTGTACCTATTTCCATTGGCAAATATGAAGATCAAATTGTTTGTGATATAGTACCAATGGAAGCTGGGCACATATTACTTGGAAGACCTTGGCAATATGATAAACAAGCTTTACATGATGGAGTCACCAACAAAATCACCATTCAACACAAAGGAAAGAAAATTATTTTGTGTCCTCTTACACCTTCACAACTAAGAGAGGATCAGATCATTCTTAAGAAGAAGTTGGATGGAGAAAAGAAAAAAGAAAATAAGAAAGAAAGAAAGAATTTGGTAACCCATGCCTCAGCCCATGAAGTTGTCCAACCTCAAACCTTGAATATTTCCAAAAAATCTTTTTCTTGGACAACCTCATTTCCTTCTTTATTGCAAAGAGGCATTTGTTTCAATCATTCATGAACTTGGTTCTCTACCAAAGGGGTTGCAAAAACTTTTAAAGGAATTTGATGATATATTTCCCAAAGAGGTACCAAGTGGATTACCACCTTTGAGGGGAATAGAACATCAAATAGATTTGGTGCCTGGGGCAAGTCTACCCAATAGGCCAGCCTATAGAACCAACCCTATGGAAACAAAAGAAATAGAGAAACAAGTTAATGACTTGTTGAACAAAGGGTGGATCCAAAAGAGTTTAAGTCCCTGTGTTGTGTTGTTGGTCCCTAAAAAGGATGGGTCTTGGAGAATGTGTACAGATTGTAGGGCCATCAACAACATAACTGTCAAGTATAGGCATCCCATTCCTAGGCTAGATGACATGTTGGATGAATTACATGGAGCAAATCTCTTCACCAAAATTGATCTTAAAAGTGGATACCATTAGATAAGAATTCATCAAGGAGATGAATGGAAAACTGCTTTCAAGACCAAGTTTGGTTTGTATGAATGGTTAGTCATGCCCTTTGGCTTGACCAATGCTCCAAGTACATTCATGAGATTAATGAATCATGTGCTTAGGGAATGCATAGGCAGATTTGTAGTGGTCTACTTTGATGATATCCTAGTCTATAGTCAAGGCCTTCAAGAACATCTTAACCATGTCAGAAAAGTCTTGCTTCTTCTTAGAGAACATCATCTCTTTGCCAACTTTGACAAATGTACTTTTTTTCAAGAAAGTGTGATTTTCCTTGGATTCAAAGTGGGAAAAGAAGGTGTACATGTTGATCCAGAGAAGATCAAGGCTATACAAGAATGGCCAACCCCTAAAAATGTAGGAGAGGTGAGAAGTTTTCATGGGTTAGCAAGTTTTTATAGAAGATTTGTGAAACACTTCTCCACCATAGCTGCTCCTTTAAATGAGCTAGTCAAGAAAGATATGCCTTTTATTTGGGGTGATAAGCAAGAGTTATCTTTTGAGACTTTGAAACACAAGTTAACACATGCACCTATTCTAGTTTTGCCTAATTTTTCCAAAGCCTTTGAACTAGAATGTGATGCATCTGGGGTAGGAATAGGAGCTGTTTTAATACAAGGAGGACATCCCGTAGCTTATTTTAGTGAAAAACTTAGGGGGCCTACCTTAAACTATCCCACCTATGACAAAGAGTTGTATGCCCTCATTAGAGCTTTGAAAACTTGGGAGCATTACTTGGTAACTAGAGAATTCATCATACACACTGACCATGAATCTCTCAAGTACATTAAAGGGCAAGCAAAGCTAAACAAAAGACATGCAAAGTGGGTGGAATATCTTGAGCAATTTCCCTATGTCATCAAACACAAAAAGGGGAGTACTAATGTTGTTGCGGATGCTTTATCTAGAAGACATGCATTATTAGTAACCCTAGGATCTCAAATATTAGGATTTGATGACATAAAAGAGTTATATGAAAATGATGAAACATTTGCATCCACTTATTCATCATGTCTTAAGAAGCCTTTTGATGGATTCTATCTTTCTGAGGGGTATCTTTTTAATAAAGGAAAACTTTGTATACCCCAAGGATCCATTAGAAAACTTCTTATCAAAGAGAGTCATGGAGGAGGACTCATGGGCCATCATGGAGTTGATAAAACTCTAAACATTTTGAAAAGTAAATTTTATTGGCCACACATGATAATAGATGTTCAAAGGCATTGTTCTAAATGTATAGCTTGTTTACAAGCTAAGTCCAAAATTATGCCTCATGGACTCTATACACCTCTTCCTATAGCTAATACCCCTTGGGAGGACATAAGCATGGATTTTGTCTTAGGATTGCCAAGAACTCAAAGGGGGTATGATTCTATATTTGTGGTAGTAGATCGTTTTAGTAAAATGGCTCATTTTATACCCTGCCACAAAGTAGATGATGCTAGCTATATCTCTAGACTCTTCTTTAAAGAAATAGTGAGATTGCATGGCTTACCCAAAACTATAGTGTCTGATAGAGATGTGAAGTTTCTAAGCCATTTTTGGAAAACTTTATGGGAAAAGCTTGGAACTAAACTTCTATTTTCTACTACATGTCACCCACAAACTGATGGGCAAACTGAAGTAGTAAATAGATCTTTATCTACATTATTAAGGGTAATATTAAGAGGAAATAACAAATCTTGGGATGAACATCTACCTCATATTGAATTTGCTTATAATAGAGTAGTCCACAAGACTACTAATCTTTCTCCTTTTGAGGTTGTTTATGGTTTTAACCCTATCACACCTCTTGATTTACTACCTCTTCCAGAATCATCTTCTTTTCTTCATAAAGAAGGTGCTTCTAAAGCGGAGTTTATCAAGAAGTTACATGAGAAAGTTAAAATCCAAATTGAAAAACAAACTCAAAAATATGCAGAATACAACAACAAAGGGAGAAAGAAAATAGTTTTTGAAAAAGGAGACCTAGTTTGGCTTCATTTGAGAAAGGAAAGATTTCCCTCTCAAAGGAAATCCAAACTTAGTCCAAGAGGAGATGGTCCATTCAAGGTGGTCAAAAGGATAAATGATAATGCATACATATTAGACCTTCCTGAAAGTTATGGTGTCAGTCCTACTTTTAACATCTGCGATTTAATTCCTTTCACAGGAGATCATCAACAGGATGAAGCAGATCTGAGGACAGATCTTTTTCAAGAGGGAGGGTCTGATGGAAGACCATCTAAGATGCACATTGGACCTCTTACTAGAGCAATGGCAAAGAGTACTCAAGAAGAAGAAGGACCACATACTATTTTGCTTCTATGGAAGGTTACTTATAAAAATCCTTCTTCTCTTAACTAAAGCACTTATACTTTGTTTTGTAGGAATTAATAAATCTTGGAGACTATGATTGAGCCATCCAAGAAGATTAATCAATAGAATCAAGCAAGGAGCCAAAAAGGAGGTGCTTACGGCATGCACCAACATTTTCCACGTGAAGTGGCTGATGTGGAAAGAAGCACACACCTTGCTGGATGAGCTGGACAGAGGCATGGACTTTGCTTGATCAAAATAAATCTGAATAATTTGAATTTAGGAGGGAATTAGAATTAGAAATTAGGCTCCTCTTCACCTATAAATAAGAGGGCCTTTTCCTTGTATTGATTCACTTTTGAGCTTAATGATATGTTGCAGAAATTGTTTTCCAGCTTTTGTGCTCTTAAGTCACCTTTGAATTGCTACTTCTTCTCCTTTCCTCAAGCTTCCTTCCTCTGTAGGAAGGCCCTCTGAGCTGTGAGGCTTCACCCATACACCTCTCCTCCATTAAAACACCTCAAACACTGCATCAATTCATCCATCCGCTGCACCATTATTCATTACTGGTTTCCTCTGGTCTGGAACCTCTTCCTACACGTTTCCAGCTGGGAATTGGATTCCATCACTAACTGAAAAGGAGATAGTCCTATAGCAGTCTTCATTGCAGTCGTGTATGCCCAGAATGCATCATCTAACTTATGAGACAAATCCTTCCTTGATGAAGCAACTGTCTTCTCCAAAATCGTCTTTATCTCCCTATTATACACCTTAGCTTGCCCATTTGTTTGCGAATGATAAGGTGCAACCACTTTATGTCTCAAATTTTGCATCAGATTGCTTCATCAGATTTTGCATCAAATTTGCCTAGATTATCTTTTCCATTATTCAAGACAAAGCATTTGCACCCAAATATTTTCAAGTGAGATACATTTGGTTTTCTACCATTCAACAGTTCATATGGAGTTAATTTCAGAATTGGCCTAATAAGCATCCTGTTTAACACATAACAAGCAGTACTAACTACATCAGCCCAAAAATATTTTGGCACATTAGATTCATTCATAAGGGTTCTAGCTCATTCTTCTAATGATCTATTTTTCCTTTCAACAACACCATTTTGTTGGGGAGTTCTAGGTGCAGAAAAGTTATGTGCTATGCCATATTCTTCACAAAATTTATCAAATGACTCATTTTCAAATTCTCCACCATGATCACTTCTCAAAGTTTTGATTTTCAAATCTTTTTCATTTTGAATACGTTTAGCAAAAATTTTAAATGCTTTGAAAGCTTCACTTTTCAGAGTTAAAAAGAAAGTCCAAGTGAATCTTGTGTAATCATCAACAATTACAAGAGCATAGTAATTTCCACCAAAACTTTTAATTCTAGATGGACCAAATAAGTCCATATGCAAAAGTTCTAAAGGTTTTGATGTTGAAATCATGCTTTTGGATGAAAATGAAGATTTGGTTTGTTTACCTTTTTGACATGCAGTGCATAATTTGTCTTTCTCAAATTTCAGTTTAGGCAAACCAATCACAAGATCTTTTGAAATCAATTTATTTAAATGTTGCATATGAATATGTGCAACTCTTTTATGCCATAGCCAAGGATTTTCTTCTTTAGCAACTAAGCATGTTATACTATGATTAGATGCACTTTCCATATCAATCAAATAAATATTGTTATGCCTAACACCTTGCAAAGCAATATCAGCAGAATCTTTAAAGTAAACAGTGCATTTATCACTTTCAAAAGTTACCTTGAGACCTTTGTCGCATAATTGACTTATGCTTAAGAGGTTATGCTTGAGGCCTTCAACATATAGCACATCTCTTATTGTTAATGTATTTCCTCCTCCAATGTCTCCGGTACCCTTGATTCTACCTTTGTTGTTATCCCCATAAGTCACAAATCCTTGCTTTTTCTTCTCAAAAGAAATGAATCTTTTCTTGTCACCGGTCATGTGTCTTGAACATCCACTGTCAAGATACCACAATGACTTCTTTGACTTAGTAGATTCCTACAAAACAAATTAGCAAGAGTTTTAGGTCCCCAATCTAATTATGGGTCCTTGAGGTTAGTTCATGCAAGTATAAATCATTTTACAACTTTAACCCATGCATATTTACCATTTGGAACACCAAAATGTTTAATGTTGCATTTGTTTGATGTGTGTCCATGCTTCATACAGTAAAAACAACAAGCATTGCTTACTTTGTTTTTAATAAAAGTCCCTTTTTCAACCCAAACTCTACGAGTTCTTCTTACTTTGGACTTATTTATTTGATGCATATTTCTATTTTCAACATTGCTTTTCTTAAGGTTTATCTTAGCATGTGAATTATTCTTGGTTTCCTTTGCAAGTAAGTTTTCAAGTATATCAATATCAAACATATGATTCTTACAAGACAAGCATTCAACAGGTTCAATAGTAGCATTTGCATCAGATAATTTTGTTTCTAAAGAACTAACTTTATTTTTTAAGACAACTTCATCATCAAGCAACTTTTCATAATTCAATTTTAATTCATTGTGCTCTTTCTTAAGTTTTTTATGTGCAGCATCAAGTTTTTCAGATTCAATCAACAATTCACAGAAGGCCTTTTGCATGTCTAATTCACTAGATTCAAAGCTGGAATCACTTACTTGGCTTCCAGTATCTTCTGAGTCAGCCATTAGACAAATATTGGCTTCTTCATCTGAATCACTTGAGCTTGTTGAGCTAGATGCATTGTCTTCCCAAGCTATGTATGCTTTCTTTTTCCTTTGAAATTTTCTTTCCTTCTTGTCTTCACTTTTCTTGCTTTTTGGACACTCAGATTTTACGTGCCCTCTTTCTCCACAACCGAAGCACTTTACGTTTGATGGAGATTTTGGACTTTCTTTCCTATCTTTGTGAAACTTGTCCTTTCCCTTTGCTTTCATGAACTTTGCAAATTTTTTTATCATCAAGCTCATGTTTTCTTCATCATCAGAATCATCTTCTTTGATCCTCTTAGAGCTTTTTCCTTTAGATATTTCAGACTTGAAAGCTAGAGTTTTCCTTTTGCCTTGATCCTCTTCAGCAGTCAATCTTCTCAGCTCAAGTTCATGCTCACGGAGCTTTCCAAACAAGATTGGCATTGACATCTGAGTAAGATTTTGAGATTCCGAGATGGCAGTCACCTTTGGTTGCCAAGACCTGTCCAGAGATTTCAGAATTTTCACATTAAGTTCATCAGTATCAAAAGTCTTACCCAACCCTGTTAAATGATTCACAATATGAGTGAATCGTTTTTGAACGTCAGAGGTAGTTTCTCCATGTTGCATTCTGAACATCTCATATTCCTGAATGAGAGTGTTCTTCCTAGCGCGCTTCACGTCCTTTGTTCCTTCATGAGTGACTCTGAGGACTTCCCACATTTCCTGTGCTGTCTTACACACTGAAATTCTATAAAATTCATCAAGTACAACAGTAGATGAAATTATATTGCGAGCTTTAATATCAAACTGAGCTCGTCTATTTTCTTCAGCAGTCCAATGAAAATAAGGTTTTTCAGTCTCTACACCATCAACAGTATTCATAGGAATATAAGGGCCATTTTGTACAGCTTCCCAGATACCTCTATCAACAGACCCCATAAAAATCTCCATTCTCACTTTCCAAAAAGCATAGTTATCACCAGTAAACAATGGAGGTCTGTTAATGGAAGCACCCTCAGCATATACATGGTTTTGATTGTGACCGGCCATTTTCGCAAATGTTGAAAAACTATCAAAGCAAGCTCTGATACCAATTGATGGTATCGGAGGGGGTATTTTTCGAAGAGTATAGCGCAGCGGAATTAAAACTCAGAGAGCGGAAAGCGTGTTCGATCACAATTAAAAATAATTTGGTCCTTTTAGTAAAAATAATTTTCTTTCAGAAAATTAATCAAACAGTTGATATACGTAAAATAATATGAGTGTAGGGAATAAGAAGATCAACACAGAATTTTTATCCTGGTTCGAATCGAAAGATTCTACGTCCAGTCGTTAATCACTATAAATAGTGATTAACCTTTTTCACTAAAAATGGTTTAACAGATTACAAGATAATGAACAGGAATAAAATGAAAAGAACCACTCTACCAACTTGAAGAGAACCGCTCCAGCAATCGACCAACGATTCACAAGCTTCTCCTTTCACAAGACCAGGCAGAGCACCTTGCTAACTTGAAGAGAGTCTGCTCCGACTATCGACACACACGATACGCGAGCCTCTCCTTTCACAAGACCAAGCAAGGGAACAATGAACAAAAAGCTCTCTAAGAACGTTCCTCTGACACACAGTGTTCTAAGCTTTCTCAGTTCAAAAACGTTACCTTCTTATTTCTCCAAATCAAATTATATAGCCAAGTACACTGAGTGCCAAAGGTCAGCTCTCAACTGCCATGAATAATCGATTATTGTAAGTGATAATTGATTATTCAAGTCCGTTACAGGTTTTCAAAAATGTGATAATCGATTATATGAAGTGATAATCGATTATTCAAGTATGACTTGTGATAATCGATTATTGCTTAACCATAATCGATTATTCTAGTAAAAATTACAATGTTTAACATTTTCCTACTACATTCAAAATCTACAAGTTGCTTTTTTAAATATTTTCCTACTACATCCAAAATCTATAAGTTGCAGCATCATCAAAATACATCTTCAGGTTTTACCAATACTCCTTATTGGTAACAAAAATCACCGTGACATTATTATTATTATTTGGATACTAAAAAATACTAACGCATTTTCTCCACTATTTTCTCTTTTCTTTTAACTTTATAGGATTTTTAAGAGGTTCAAGTATTAAAAAATTTATGAACTTTTGTTTGAATGAAAATGAAAACTTCCTTTAATGATTTATAATAACTTTATTTATTATATCATTGTTTACTTTCAAATATTTACAAATATACATTAATCCAAACCAATTTTTTTTATGTTCTTAAATACATTAAATGTGAACTTTTAACTTTTCAAATAATTAAGTGTCTTGTTCTTTCGTCATGCATCTTGATTAACGAAGTTGTTACCTGTGTGTACCAACTAAACAATCAAAATTCATTGAACAAATTGAGATACAATATATTGACTACTATCCCACTATTTTGCATACTTTAACATGTGAAATATAATATCTGACAACATAAGTAGACGCTTCACAAAAAAACATTTCTTCGCATAGCTCACAATTTCACAAGAGTTTCGCAAGATCACCATCATATATATAGTCTCATTTCCCTTAGGAACCGCATGTCGATAACAAGTATCTCCATGGACACAATTGTATTGTCAAGATAAAGAAGGTAGGGTAGAAATGTCTAACTAAAGATCATGGTTTGATGTCACTACTACGGTCTAACAAGATGTCGATTCATCGTTGTTCGTAAACTCGGTCTTCAAGATGGAACTAAGTGATTAAATTGTCCCAGAAAGGACTAGTAGATTTATTTTGGGTAAAGCTATGGTAATTTAGAAATAAATTCTACATCTTTAATCTACTTTTGTGTAACAAAGTATTTTTCGTTTCTTTAAAAGTTATAAATGTTCGACATTATTGTTTGTTTATATTTATTCAATAAATCACTTATATCTTCCTTCTAATGGAAAATATATTTTTGACCAAGGAATATAAAATCATTTGCAAAAATACAGATAGTTTGTATGAATGCAAAAATAAGTGATATCAGTGGAAAGCTTCAAAAAATGTTTGTCTGATGCACTACACTAAGTGGAAAAATAATTAAAGTAATTTTCTATGTACATTCATTTCAAAGTATCCGCAATAGCACACCTAGTTGATTTTGATGTTGAAATTCGGGTTCAAGTCCCGGCTTTGGAATTTACCTTTTCAAAATTGAAATTCTTTTTTTAAAATAAAATTTGACAATTAATTTGCAAAACATTCAACGCCAATATGAAACCACTATTGTCATGCTTTTCGTAGTGCTTGAATAAAGCTATGGAATCGTGGGAATGGTCACTACAAAAAAAACCAAAAATCACCGTGACATTATTATTATTTTTTGGATACTAAAAAATACTAACGCATTTTCTCCACTATTTTCTCTTTTCTTTTAACTTTATAGGACTTTTCAAAGGTTTAGGTATTAAAAAATTTATGAACTTTTGTTTGAATGAAAATGGAAACTTCCTTTAATGATTTATAATAACTTTATTTATTATATCATTGTTTACTTTCAAATATTTACAAATAGTCAGTTAAAAAGGTTTATAAAAACAAAAGTGTTTTTAAAAGTAAGAACCAAATTAAAAGAACCCGTAGGGTATGGGTTGAAAAAGGAATTGTGTCTTATAGAAACCAAAATGTTGTCACATGCTTTTATTGTATGAAAAAGGGGCACACTTCTAACAAATGTAGAATTAAACATTTTGATGTTCCAAATGGAAAATATGTTTGGATTCCTGTTATAAAGTAAATTGTCTCTAACCTCAAAGGACCCAAATGAGATTATGGGGACCAAAACTCTATTGTTTTGTTTTGCAGGTTAATTTTTCAAAAGGAAAAGAAGACTCTATGGTATCCTGGTATTTTTTAAGAGCTTTGAAATAATTTATGAATGTTAGATGTGTCTTAGGTTGAAAATTTGGCCCAAATTTGTGTTTTTCGGATATTAACGTAAATAATCGATTACCAAGGGTAATAATCGATTACCAAGGGTAATAATCGATTATCTCGTCCTCAAAAATTTGGATTTTGACAATTTGGCTAGCACATAATCGATTATTTAAAGTAATAATCGATTATCTTAAGTCACAGCGTAAAAAAAAAAGAAAAAAAAAAACTTTTTTTAAAATTTTTTTAAGAGTCTGTTTTTAAAAGGGGATTATTACATTCAGGGGAAGATATATGAGTTTGTTAGATATCTTGTTTTTATCTCTATTATGGATTAATTAATATTGTTTATACTTCTTAATTAGAGTTGAATTTCTTCTTATATTCCATGAGGTATTCTGTTCTTTCATGTTATTAAATTTCAATTTTATTTCTGTTTTGAAATGCATCAATTGTTTTGTTCAAGGGGAGAAAATTTTGAGGGGGAGAAAATTTTGAGGGGGAGTTTTTCCACTTTTTACTTTTTGCTTATGATCAAAAAGGGGGAGAAAACTTCTAATTTAAGTAGTGCAGTTATTACTAACATGTTTATAAGTATGAAATCTGTGCAAGAAATTAGAAATGCTTTTAACAAGAAGATATTTTTTATCATCATCAAAAAGGGGGAGATTGTTACCAATGAGGAGCATTGGTATCTTGAAGCTACTGTGAAATTTTGATGATGATAAAAGCTGAAGAATTGAAGACTCTAAATGCATCTTTGTTAAACGCATTTTGTAGAAACAAATGTATAGGATAAAATGTAATGATGTAAAAACTCTTAGAAGTTTTCGTATTTAGTGAGTCATTGCACAAATAATCGATTATCAAGAGGAATAATCGATTATCACGAGCCAGTTTAGAAGAGAGTTGCTTGCACAAATAATCGATTATTACACAGAATAATCGATTATCACTGTTTCATTTAATTCTGTCCAAGTCTTTGGAATAATCGATTATTGCTCAGGATAATCGATTATCACCATTTTGAAAACCCCATAATGGACACAAATAATCGATTATCACTTATGATAATCGATTATCAGTGGCAGTTGGGAGATGTCTTTTCAGTTTTTGACCCTGCACGAAACTAGACTTATAAATAGAGGTCTTCACAGCTCTTAGAAAGAACTTTTCAATTGAGAGTATTAGAGCTTTGTGCCTAAGGGAAGCTCTTTGTGAGTGAAAAGGATCTATGCCATTTTGAGAATACAGTTTGTCTGAGGAAGTTCTCAAAGTGATAGAGTGCTCTTGCCTGGTCTTGTGAATAGGAGAAGCTCGCGTTTTGTGTGTCAAAGGTCGGAGCGGTTCTCTTCAAGTTGGCTGAGCAGGTTCTTCCGTTCGTTTGTCGAAGGAAGGTGTTTTCTATTCTTTGCTTATTTTAATTATCTGATTGTAATCTTCAAACCATATTTTAGTAAAAAAAAGGTTAATCACTATTCATAGTGATTAACGACTGGACGTAGAATCTTTTGATTCGAACCAGGATAAATTTTCTGTGTTGATTTTCTTGAACTCTACACTCTTTAAACTTTTAGCACATCAACTGTTTGATAAAAGTTCACTAAGAAAATCAATTTTTGAAACCGACTATTTTAACTTGTGTTGTGATCGTTACACGCTCTCCGCTATCTATATTTTATTCCGCTGCGCGACTCTATAACGGTACCGATTGTTCCGACAGTGGATGATCAGTGGCATCCCATGTTGTCATGCAGTTGCATCAATGAACTATTCAAATGTAGACCCAGAAACTTTTATACCAATTTGGTTCAAGAAATCCACATATGAAAAGACATATGCGTCCATCATCTATCCTGTGAATGGCCACCTCCTATGGGAAAAAACAAGTTCTCCTGATATACTGCCACCACTTAAGAGGAAGATGCCAGGGAGACCAAAGAAAAAAAGAAGAATGGAGCCATGGGAGCTAACTAAGGATGGGACCCAAATGAGTGTTGGTGGGCAGCGAAAGAAATGTAGCATCTGCCGTGAAGTGGGGCACAACAAAAAAGTGTGCCATTTACGTCCAGCCATCATAGAACCAACAGAACCAGCACAGGCACAAAGTTCACAACCCCTTGCACCTTCACAGCCATCAAGTCCCCAATCTCCTCACCCACCACAACCAACTCAAGATTCCATCCGAGATTTAACTCCACCAATAGGAAGGAAAAAGTTAAATATTAGAAGAAAAGATCCATAGATTTAACTGAAAATTTGGATGTATTTGGATGTATTTTGTACTCTTATTAAGTACTTTAATTGTGTATGTTGTATTCTTATTAAGCACTTTAATTATGTATGTTGTACTATTATTAAGCACTTTAATTTTGTAGTGCTATCAAGCACTTTAATTAAATATGTTATTATAGTTGTAGTGATATTATGTTGTGATATTTGGAAGTAGTGATATTATGTAATTATATCTGTTTTTTGCCAGGTATCCTTAATATGTATTACAGTCATATACGTTAGGGACCACCTTGAACAACTTTTAAAGGAAAGAGGGACCACCTTGAACAATTTTTAAAGGAAAGGGGGACCACATTTAACATTTTTAAAACGTAGGGGGGACTAAAACAAACTTTATTGCACAAACTCAGATTGTTCACTCATATTACAACACCAACTGATATTACATCAACAAAACATGAAGCTAAACACCTAAGCCATTACATGAACAAAACATACATTGCACATTGCACACCTAAGATCAAGCTAAACACAGCCACAATGTCATAATGTTCAACACAATAACAACAAACACAATTCCAACTAAGAACTTTATCCTTCTCTGCAACTCTTTGACATTATTTTCCAGATCACATATCCTGTTGCTTTGTCCCACAATTGTACCATCTCTATCATTAGCGTTGTCCTCAGAACACCACTTGAAAAATTACATGACATCCCAGTTGAAAATCCACCCTATTATTCACCAAGAACACAAAAATGTATGAACACATAAAATCCAATAGACATAAAAGTCACTACGGTATTCAAAAGACCTTGTAATGATGACATCCCCAAAGTTTCCTCCCAACATTCCTTGAAGTTTTGGCAACTTTCATTACAGCAATATCACCACAGTGGCAAATAGGGGTTATCCCAACTCCCCTCGAAACAACACCGTGTGAGGATTGCGAAAATCCTTTGGACGTTGCCTTCGAACAGGAAGAACAACTTTGTGATGAAGTCACCCCTAACCCTAACCCTTTGCTTTTAAATTTGGGAACAACAGTAGCATGAATCTCCAAGAACCCTAACCTTTGCTTTTAGATTTGAGAACAAATGTAGCACGAATCACCAACAACCCTAACTTTGCTTTTAAATTTGGGAAAAACAACCATGAATCACTTTGCTTTCAGGATGAATCAGCAATTCAATTTAACACGTCAACCAAAACTGTACAACTCATCAGGTTTTTGCCAGCTGGGCAGCTGTGCCGTTAGTCTTTTTAACGCCGTAACCAAAAAGGACTAACGTGCATCGTTTTTGGGAGAAGTAGGATGTTAGTGAACTTTTGAAAAATAGGAGGACAACGTGGAACATACCCTACAAAAAGAGGGACCAAAATAGGTATTAAACCTTTATTTTACATGTACAACAATTCAAAAGAAAGATTTACATAGTTCTAAAAGGCTAAAAGATCGGTGCAATTGACTTTTATGAAATCTGATGCATTAGCAAAACTGCCTTTTCTCTTAGGCATTTTATTGGACAGTTTCAACCAATTCTGAACTGAGTTTAAATTTGGTGCAAATGCAACTTGTTTGGTTTTTTTCTTGCTTTTAAAATCTGATCTAGAGCTATTGGTAGGTTTAATTTGTGTGCCAGTTGTTCTTGATAGCTTTGTTTATTGCTTGCCTTGATTGATATATCTAATTTTGTCTATCATATGTGCAATTTTTCTGTTGTTCCTAATATAGCTTTAATTTCTTTCTTCATCTAATCTAGAGGGTTGTTGTACTGTGCTTTCAATTCCTTTGCTTTTGTGGGTGTCCTGTTTGTCCATAACATTGATCTTAGCCTAGCCTTTTCTTGATAGAGAAGCTATTTCACTCTAGTTTCTAGAATTTGAAAGAAGGTTTATGTGCTTGGTAGCATCTTAGATGGTGGTGGTTTGAAAGATTCTCCAGCTTTGAACTGCCAAGGGAGAATCTCCCTTCCAAACATTTCCATTTTTGAGTGCTTTAAGCTTCTAGAGAGAAACCTGATGTTGTGAGTTTTGTGAGGCTGCTAGAGCCTAATTCCTTGGTATTTGAGAGAAAGAATTTGTAGTTCATCTAACTATTTGTTGACTGATCATTGTTCATATTGATTAAGCTCGGATGTACTCGATTAGACCAAGAGAGAAAGTTTTCTTGCATTGAATCTGATTATTGCATTCTGTTGCATTCAATTTATAAATTGTCTGCTGAATCATTGGTATATTAAGTGTTTTGAAAAGGATTGTTGATTTCATGGTTTAATTGAACTTGTTGAATGCTGACTTTTATTTGAAAAGATCTAGTTGAACTTGTTAGATGAGATAGAAAGTTGCCAACACTGTTCTGATTGAGTTTGAGCTTCTTCATTTCTACATCAACATTGTTTTAATTACTAATTTCGGATTTCATGAGCTACTTATTTGACTTGTTCTTGCTTGGTTTTTAAAAATTGTCACTACACATACTGCTGCACATTGTTTTCATTGGTTTGATCAGATTGGCCTGCTACTTTGGATTAGTCTAGAACATTGTTTTAACCAGCTTGGTCCATTGATTCTGACCAGTTTAACTCATTGATTTGTTGTGCAAGTTGTACTAGTCATATTTAATTGTGAACCAACTTGTTCTTCATTTTCCCTGAATTGTATCATTTTTTTAAAATAGACTCTGCAATTAAATCTAAGTCTCTTTGTGACTACCTTTTACTTTCCACCTGCCAATGTTATCATTTGGTGTATATGTTGTTTTTGGTGTAGTTGTGCAAGTCTGATTTAATTGGTGTCATATAGCTAGTGCATCAGTTTACAAGAATGCAGTGTAGGATGTCTACAAGTGAAGAATGGATTTGTTGAGTTGTTGAGCACAAGGAGGAACCTACAACAAAGTCCACTAAAACCAGCAGCTAGAAATAACATTAATAGGGAAGTTGTTTAGCTATCTTGCTTCTATTTGTTTAAACTATTTTTGTTATAACTTGCAATTTGTTGGATGTTGTGATTTGCTGAATTGGGTGTGACTTCTCTTGCAGTTTATTCCTAGAGAGCAAAAGAGAGTTTCTTTTTAATTGCATCAAGGGCACAAGCCCAAGAAAGGGAAGCTTCTTTTATAATGCATATTTTTTCTCTTGCAATCTATTCGACTAAACACTGATCCAAGTTATCAAATGTGTTTGTAAGAACGGACCTTCACCAAATTCTTGATTTAGACCAAGAAAGAGTTGAAAACAAGATTTGGGCACGTGATTTTTCTGCATAGTGGAACTAAGACCAGAGTAGTAACATAGTTTGTTTCTTTGAATTTGTTTTTTGTAATTGATTTATAATGGGCTTGGGCTAGCCTACTATTAGCTTAGTTTTGTTTTGTAGAAAGCCTTTATGATGCATGAGGAATCGTATGTCGATAACAAATATCTCCACAGACACAATTGTATTGTCAAGATAAAAAAGGTAAGGTAGAAATGTTTAACTAAAGATCGTGGTTTGATGCCACCATTACGGTCTGACAAGATGTTCATTCATCGTTGTTCATGACCTCGGTCTTCAAGTGGAAACTAAGTGATTAAATCGTCCCAAAATGGACACAAGCTTAATCAACTTGTAGAGAACCGCTTGCACCTTTAGACACACTAAAACCAAGCTTCTCCTTTCTCAAGACTTGATCAAGCTAAGACTTAAACTTAAGAACTTTCTCAAAACCAATTTTGTGCTCTCAAGAGTTTAGATCACCTTGGAAAGGTTTAAGAGACTTTTATTTATAGGCCAGGGGTTAGAAAATGAGAAGACAACTCTCAACTACCAGAGATAATCGATTGTCCTAAGTGATAATCAATTATTTCAGGTCGTTATGAGTTTTGGAAAACGTGATAATCAATTATTGTTGAGCTCTGGACAATTTTAACTTTGAGAGGATAATCGATTATCTCTAGGGATAATTAATTATTGTCGAGACGAAGCATTTTCTACTTATGATAATCGATTATCTCCTATGATAATCGATTATCTCCTATGATAATCGATTATTGCCGCAAGAAATCAATATAAATGATTAAGTTACATGTCTTCTAAGTACTTACATTTGAAAGATAAACCTAATAAAAAAATTTCTAAAAAAATTACTTCGACAAAGTATGTGAAAGTTTATTGAGGTTTTCAAGTGCATCATCATCAAAAATCTCTTCAAAACATCAATGCTCTTTATTGACAACATTTTCCTTCCAAGCGAGCACAACATTAGTGTTGGTATTACATTTCCCTCACTCTCACTCATTTGAAGCTCCTCGTTCACTCATGCACCTCCTCGTTTTACATTATATATTATATAATCTAAAAGGGTTAAATTGGTTTCTATAGTTCTTGAACTTTTACCAGAAATTAGAATTTATTTTTTTCCAAAACTTTAATATATTTTGATCTCCAAACTTTAAAAGTAAATAAATATAATTTTTTAATTCAATTGTATTAAGTTTTTTTTAACACGTCAAACACGTTTCATATGAATATTTGAGTTATTTACGTTATTGGATACATGTTTGTTTTAATGTTACTTAAAAAACACACTTGACACATTAAAAAAAATTAACATGATTAGACTAAAATGTTTTATCCATATATTTTTTTAGTTTAAGAACTTAAATATATAAAAATTTTGAACACAGAAAAATTTCAAGTTTGTGTCAAAATTTAATTATTAAAAACATATTTAATCCTAATTAAAAGGTATAACTTCATTCTTAATTGTGCAATCCATGACATAACATGCAATACAGATTTCACAATTCAGAATGTCAATTTATATTCTGAATTTTATAATCTCGAAGATAATATCTCTTGATTGTTTTCCAAATTTATATTTTAGTTTATATATTCTAAGTTGCATAATGAAAATTTAAATTTTAAAATAAAAAGTCTAAAATATCTAAAATTAATATTTTCAATATAGAATTGTGTGATCCAAAATATCAATGAACTGCACATTCCGCAACTATAATAATTCAAACATGAAAATATAATTCAAACATGAAAGAAAACTTACACAGAATGAATTACAACGAGTCGAACAACCTCCTCCAATCACTACCAAGATCACAATTAACACACTCTAACCAGCTACCAACCACCACCCATACTCACTCACCACCACCGAACAAACCTAAATCATTCCCCTCACTTTCCCTTTCTATTAATTTCAGCAAGAGCATAGTTGGAATTTAAAAAATTATAAAGTGCAGGAAGAAAACATGGGCATGTAGGAAGAAATTCCCAAAATTTTAACTTCTAAGGCCCATTAGAGAGTTGGTCCCAGCCCTTAAGGTCCTATTGACTATTTTATGTGGATCCTTTGGTCTTGTCAACTTCGTTGATCCTATCCACATTTAAAACGACTGTTTGTAGTTTTCTCTTAAGTGGATACTCGAATATTTCATCAATAATTTACTAAAACAAAAACAAAATTAAGTTATATTTTAACTATTTTACTTTTAAAATAGATTAAAGTTAAAAGAAAATAAAAGACACACGAAATTATTCATTAATTAATAATAGATAAAAATAACTTAACAACAAAGGACTGAAATAAATAAGTAAAAAATTTCAAAATAATAGCAAAATGTTGATATATATATATATATATATATATATATATATATATATATATACACACACACGTATGTATGTATATAAAAGAATATTTAAGAAACATTATAATAAGTAATGACGAATACATGTGTGCGTAGATACATCTTTTAATAATTCCAATGTTTAAAAACATTCCTTATAAAGGTTAAACGTATAATTCTTTAGTCTTTTCTCTGTCAAAACAAAAAATATTAGACGCTATATTTGGATGACTACAAGAAAACAAGTTAAATATATTTTTCAGATTTTGAACTTTGATCCAAAATTGAAACTTATTTTTTTATTTCTTCCTTTTTATATTTTGATTTCAAACTTTAAAAATAAATTAATAAAATATATTAAATTTAAAGTTAAATTTTTTTTACGTATCAAACACAATTCTTATTAACATTTAAATTGTTTACATTTTATAACACATTTATACTTTAATATCTACTTAAATATACGTTAGGAAGATTTAAATAATTAAATTAAAAAAGATTATATCCATAATTTTTAAAATTTGTCAATTAAAATATATCAATGTTTTTTACAAGAATTCTAATTTTGAATTAAAATTCAAGAACTAAAATTATTGTTAACTCAAAAAAATACTTTCAATACAAATAATTGTAATCAAAAGTTTATCAATTATAATAAGAAGTAAATGTATAAGTAAATTAAAAGTTGATTAAAAATATATAAATGTCAAAGTATGAAAGATATAATGTCAGATCTCGTTAAACGCACCCAAAACCCCTCTTGTCAGAATCATTAAAACGCACCCAAAACCCCTCCGAACGGACGTCAGATGTCAAGTAACGAGGATCAGAAATCAGATAGTGGGATGCAGGTGTCAGCAGAAGAGCGGACGCTCGTTTTGACGTGGGAAGAAAATGATTTTTCTGAAACTTCCGTCTCACTCTCTTCTGCATGCACCCTTCTTCCCAGACTCTGAACTTCTCAATTTCTCCTCCTTCTCTCTAAAAGTTCTTCCTTCTCTCTACTAAAACTCACCAATTCTTTACTCCGATCTCCGTTCAGGCACCGTAGGAATACTCCCGGCGTCCCAAGCTTCAAATTGAATCCAACAGTTTCAAGTTCTGAAACTGGTAAGTTTTCTTGTCTTTAGCCGTCCGTTCTCTAGAACATGCAACTCAAGTTCTGGTTGCATGCTGTCATCTTGCCTGAACCAATCATGGTTTCTGTTATTTGTTTTAGTTTGAAGAGTTGGTTGAGCGTTGATGGTAGAAGAAATTGTAGTCAGGCAAACCATACTTCTGCCTCTAGGACGATCGTTCACGCTAGAGGTAAGGGAAGCTTATTTAATTTAATTTTGTATGTTTTACTGTGCTGCATGGACGTTCTTTGAGTTGCATGAAGCATGATTTTGTGATATTTGATTATTTGATATATGATAATTATGGTGAGCTGATGTATGAGGAATATGAAATGTGCTATGATATGAATGTATGAAATGTGCTATGATATGCTGAGAAATGAGTTTGAATGTAAATGAATTCTGAATATGAACTTTCCCTATGATAATGTACGTTCGTCATTGAACGGTCCTTGACCGTTCGGTGTTTCTAGTAATCTTGTTTGAAATTTGATTCTTTCATTTGGAAAGAATACTAATTGAGGACGAGCGTCTTCTTGAGATAATATTGTGCTTGAGCGTTCGGTCAAACGTAGTTGCATCTAAGTATTCAGTGATAAACTTCATTATTGTAAATATATGTATTTGTATATTTAGTTATTCTTAAACACTATCTCCATCGTATCTTATTATATTTATTGTTATTAATGTTTTTATTATAAGTTTAATTAGTGCTCGGTCTCACACCAAGCACTCGTAATGAGTGGTGCTCGGTCTTATACCAAGCGCCTGTACTCGTTTAGAGTTGATCAATCTTGATAAAATAGCGTTTGTCCAACTTCAGTAGAATTTCCTTTTACCGTGTTCGGTCATTGACTGGCATTGGGTTTCTATATGTGAATTATGCTAAGTATGGTTATTTAACGTCTTGACGTGTCTACATTCATTGTCTTCGGCTTAGAGCCACCGTACTTGATATATTCTTTGAGTGTTGGTTTGAGCTCACGAGAGCAGTTCATTTAATTGATTCAGGTTGCAAATAACGTTCGTCATATATTATATAATTGTATTCGGTTTATTCCTAAATCTAGCAGTAACCCTCTAGGTCTTATTCTATTCTGGAACGGGATACTTCTCAGTCTCGTTCCTAGTGTTCATCCTCATTCTGAGTGAGGACTGAACGTTCGGTATTGGATGTTCTTGGAATTGGTGATAAAGATGAAATTAAAATGATGGATAATAAAAGATGAAGAGTACAAGAGTTGGATGAAATGTTGTGAATATTGAACGAGCGTTCCGGGGAGGAACGACTCTTGGATGATTACTGAATTTGTAAAGTATGAATGTGGTAATGCTTAGCTGGCGGTTCATCCTGATGTTCCGTGAGTACTCGTCCTCACGTAGAGGAAGGTAGGTCATGTGTGGGAACGACAGGAGGTCCTAGTCCTTAGGGGTACTTTGGACAGATAGGACTAACCTCAGGTGGCAGCTGATGAAAGTATTCTAGTTACTACACTACCCGGGTGGACGAACGTCGTAGCTACACAGATTTCATACAGTCCGGACAGTCAGTCTAGTAATAGGCCTTGCTTGAAACGTATGTTGAAATGTATTTGATGTGTTTGAATATGCGAAATGTATGTGTATACTTGAATTAAATTACATAAGCTTACCCTGTATTTCCTGTGTTGTCTGGTTTTGTACGTCCGTCCTTGTCGTTGCAGAAGGAGACGAGCTGCTGGAAGAGGCGCTGGAAGAAGAAAATTTGGTAGAAGTAGAAGTTAAGACCGAACAATAGAATGTTCGGTCAGACTTGTAATTGTTGTATAGTTTAATTGTAACTCTTTATGTAAGGCCGGTCGGCCATAACTGTACGCCCTTTTAAATTTTAAGACTGATCTGAATTATTATTAAATATAATCATTCTATCATATAATTTATCTGTATTTTTGGGATGTTACATATAAGAACTAAAACTAAAAATAAATCATGATGTATTTTTAGAAATTAAATCTTCTTTAATATACAACGTTACTGGCCGACAATAGCATGATTATTATCATATCTCACGAGTAGTTGATAATAAGCAAATATAATTTAGAAGGATTAAAATTTAAAAAGCCATAAATTAAATTGATATTTAAAAAAAAAGTATAAAAGTGAAACATACGAAAAATAATGAATTGAAACTGAATTAAAAATTAGAGAAGATGGTGAGAGTGGAATTTTGAATAAAATAAATAAGTAGATAGGTAACTACATACCAAACGAAAACCTAAATTTTGGTATATATTAATCACCTGTGTCGTGTTTTAATCCAGAGTCTTCAGTACAGGCCCCATCATCTTCCAAGGTTGGTAAATCTGCAAAGAAAAGGTGGGACCCAAATGGGTTTTCTTCTTCTGTTTCATGATCCTGCACTAAATAGGGAGTAAAATCTATCAATCGATTTTTTTTTTTTCATAATGAAACATCAAAGCTATACTCATTCATTCTGTTGTTCTTCACTGTAGACCCACTCAACGTACTCTTCCATACTATAAAACATGTCCTTCACTATTTATATTCTGTTCATCCATCAGAGACCACAGCTTGAATAGTGAACAGTATGCAAACAAAATTAACCCGTGCCCTCCACGTATTTGTAAATAAGACCCTAGTGAATAATGTAGTTAGGTTGTCTTAATTACTTTTTCGTTTCAGACCAAAGGGAGTGTAATGGTAAGGTATAAAGATCAATCAATGATGGTGTACCTGCATATATACCTATCACCACAATATTATTAATACTATGGATTAATTACACACACTTGCTTCGTGTACAATGTTGTAGACTGTCAAAGGTTGAACCTATTTTCATTCTTATTCTTTTTTTACTTTATTTTTGGCATTTTTATTAGAACATGTTTCTGCATGTTTTCTCTTAATTTTCAAGATATGTGGCAAGCTCCAGTAAAAGCTATTAGCAATGTGCAATGATATTTTAAAAAATCTATTGATAAGAATATTGGAAGCTGTGTATTTTGAGGGTGAAGAGGATAGGGTTATGTCCGCAGTTAATAGAATGGTGACCTAACTGTGTCTTACAATTAATATATTGATATTGATTTTGTTCTAATGAACGTATTAATATCGATAAAACGATAGGAACCTACCTCCACTTTCCAAATTTTATTACAAGACTCTGCTTTGCAGGTAGTAGGCTCTGCTACCATTATTTCCTTATTATACGTGCGCCATCCAAGAATTAATGCATTGTCTTACTGACAAGTACGTACCTAAAAATAAAGTAATAATAATTGTAATAATAATAATAATAATAATAATAATAATAATAATAATAATAGAATTTACTTTATAACTAATCTAATTTGATAGGTTTAATTATAGAAAGTAATACTTATGACTTCTTAGAAACTGCTATTAAAGTCAATAAACAACGCGACACGTATAATGAATGTAATTTAAAAACATTTTAACAAGCGACGTGACTTTAAACTAATTTTATCAAGGATAAAATAATGAATTTTTTGTTCAAATTTTAATATATTAGAAGTTATTCTTCTTTTGTATTAATAATTTTATTCATGAGCAAGTGATAATCCAATCCTTATATATAACTCAAACTTCCCTTTATAGATGAAAATATTAATAATATATATATATATATATATATATATATATATCACTTAATTATTTGGTGTTAAGTAAAAGTTTTGTATCATTATTATTCTACATGAGAAATTATTTCAAAATTTTAAAGACAATGTAAGAAAATAAGGTTACATAGATGATGAAGTTTTACAAATGGAACTAAATAATGAAAATTCTCATATATATATATATATATATATATATATATATATATAATTTAGAATTTTAATCCATATTTTCTTTAGAACCATCCCTACTAAATATGAAAATAAAGTCTTACACACTTTTATTCTTATTGAACTAGAATTAGCACTACAAAAAGAATTAATTTTATTAGGGGTTTTTCTACCTGCGGCTTTAATAACCCCGAATAGTTTTCGGCGGTTTTATGAAGGAGTTCCAAAGATATTATGTTAGGTTTTTCACTATCCAATATCTTCTTGCTATATCTAGTTTGATAGGATCTAATATGTGGGGACTGTTTTTTATGGTAGAATTACACTGGCAAAGATGCTATTGCTCATAACTTTCATGCTGCTTTACTTGGAGATGAGTCGGCGCTTACCGGTGGCAGTGGGAAGGTTGTGAACAGTGGATTGTGTTGTTTGTTTATATGGGTTTCAACATGGTATTGGCCTAGATTGAGGTTATTACTTTTGTTGTTTGGTTGATTTTGAGTGTAGATTCTCTTTTTAATTACTCAATCACCATCTCTCTTTTTAAACCTGCAGTGCGTTCTTTTCTATTATTCTTATTATTAGAATTATTATACTAATAAAGTTACACCTGTACTTCAACTAAGTGTTTTAGTTTAGTGATAGGAACTGGATCCTACAATTAACGTTATATATGTTTATTGAATATGCACCTCTTCTTTGTTTCAATGCAGACATACAATAAAGTTTGCTCTATATAGTGGTTCTTAATTCATTGCAGGTAAACATTCTATTTTCATAAATATTCCAGCAAGTAATTATATGTGTGTGCTTACTCTATTATTTTAAGTTGTGTACATGAAAACCTGAATGAAGATAATATATAGGAAATTATCTCTTAGCTTTATTATCAACATATTTAAAAAGAAATTATGAAATATAGTATGCGAGAAGGATTTTTAGCTTATCTCTTAGCTTGTAGACATGTAGTGATTTAACTGTCTGATTTCTAGGTTTCTTCTCTCTTACGAGAAGGATTCTACCGTAAAGCTTTGGGAAGTTGGCTCTGGAACATTAGTCAGATTTCAATGGTCAAAATTTTGGTCCAATTGCAGCATCCTTGAATGAGGCAATGTTTCAAATGGTCATTTAGAGTGGTGGCATGCCTATGATGGTCTAAATGAAACAAATGACCACCAGTTGCTCTCTGCAGAGGGTTCTCTTTTGAAAAACATGGTAATGTGAAGCACAAAATATTAATGTTTGGAGTTATGGTTCTGATTCCAGCTATACTTGTTCCTTAAATGGGTGGAGGAGTTGTAAGAACTTTTTTCATTTTTATTGTTTGCTTTAGAGATTTTGAATATAGAAATGAAATTGAATGCTTTGATTAATGTAGGATGAGAAGACACGAGTGTTTCAGACACTCGTTTGTTTCTAGAATAAGCACATTTCTTCAATCCTTGTTTGGAACTCGACTTCCAATTGTAGTTGCTGGTTCATACACTTACATAGTACGTATAACATCTATTATCTTATATATCATTTGTTCATTTTAGTTTTGATTTATTAGGTTAAATTCAGTCTGATATTAAATTTATAATTTATATTTCTATAATCAGTGTCCAAAGTTGAAAAATAAAATGGTTAAAGGATCAAATATTTCTTCGCTCTCTGTTAGTCACCGTGCCCTTTGAGTTTTTGTTTTTTACTATTTGACTACTTCGGTGCTCTCTTACTCAGGAAAACTCTGACTCAGGAAAGCTGCTTAGAAAGCTCTATTCAGAACATGGAAGAAGTGCATAAGCTTCTAGATGAACATTTTCATTCGGTGAACATGTTTCTCTTTAATGAACATTTTTCATTCGGTGAACATGTTTCTCTTTAATGTATATTTGAAAAATGTTACTATTTTTATTACGTGTTTTTCTTTATTATAGCTTTTTTTATCATAATAAACTAAATAATATATAAAAAAAACAATTTGACATGCATTTCCGGCGGTTTTTGAAAACTCTGCCATTCCGGGCGGTTTTTGGAAAATCCCTGCCATTCTCGACGGTTTTTACGAAACCTCTACCGGTGGTTTTTGCAAAACCCTTGCCATTCTCAGCGATTTTGAGAAAAAACCGCCAGTAATTATTTACCAACGCAACTTTTTCCAGGGGATTTTTCAGGTGTTAAAAGAAGAGCCGCAGTCACCGCTGAGCGGAACTTTTACCGTTGAGCGGAACTTTTATCGTTGAGCGGCATTCTGAAGCACCGCAGTCACCGCTCAGGGCCAAAACTGCAGCTGAGCGTCATCTTGAAGAGCCGCACTTACCGCCGAGCGCCAAAAGTGCCGCTGAGCGCCATTTAATTGGGCTTGGGCCTATTTTCTTTAATTTTTAATAAACTATATAAGGGTTTAGTCGACCTAGGGTTGATATCTTTGGACAAAAAGAGGCGAAATCACACTTTCTTCACCTCTTGGAGGCGGATTTTGGATGTGGAAGCTCTTTTCTTCAAATTCTAGGGTCCTATCTTTCATTTTTTTCATTATTTTCATCTAGTTTCACCATGTCTATGGTGAACTAACCCTGCATTATTGTTGGGGAACCGATGTAATCCTTTGAAACTCTCATGTATTGAATTGGTTCTATATTTTATATGCTTTGCTTCATTAATTGTTAGGGTTTTTCTTCTACACTCTATGCATGCTTTGTTTAACTCATTCAATTGCATGATCATTGATGTTATCTATATGGACACATATAGGTAAATCTAGAACTGGGGAAATTCTCCCGCAAGCAATATTACCTAGACATAGGAATAGGCGAATCGGTTGCCTTTAAGCCTCTGTGCGAATGTAATGCATGAATAATTGCTAGGGAGACAAGACATTGTAAACTAGTGATTAGGATTAGGCTTTCTTCACCGAGACATCGGGTTTAAGGTAAATTAGAAAGTGACATTAACATTAATGAAGAAAGATGAATTTTTGAATACATGAGAGTGGATAGGATAAGTCGGAAACCCCACCAACATAATCATTCATATTCTACATCAATCGCTTTTGCATCTTTCAATCCAATTGATCAAAACTTGCATTCATCTTTATTTTCTAAAATTCAAACACAATGATTTTGTTCACAAGTCTAATTTAATGAAGAAATCACATAACTGTCTAGGTCGTGAGTTCTTTGGGAAATGATACTTCGTCTTACCATTTTATTATTACTTGATACGATTCAGTACACTTGCCGAGTGTTAACAAGTTTTTGGCGCCATTGCCGGGGACTCCTGGTTTAACTATTCTATTTGTGTGATTATTGATTAACTTTGACACTATTTATGATTTTTTATCTTTTTATTTTTTTATCTTTTTGTTTTATCTTTTTATCTTTTTGTTTTATTTTTTTATTTTTCTTTTTATCTTTTCTATCTTTTTGTTTTATCTTTTTATTTTTTTTTTATCTTTTCTATCTTTTTGTGCTAAGAATTGTTTCTAGGGTCTTGTTTTCTTGTGTATGCAAGATACAATTCGGACTAGGAGCAAGAAAACAACGAAACCTCTTCTTGAAGGATTAGACGAAAGTAAAAGGAGGAGGAGAATTCAAACATCTAGATAATTATTTCCTTCTCCGGAAACACTTTTACAACCCTCACCACAAAGATCTAACCAAAGTACTGAAGAGATGGCTGGAGAAAACAATGGGAGACGTACTCTGGCGGATTACACCAATGTTGTTGGCCCTGATCACTTTAACAGCATTGCTAGGCCGAGGGTCAATGCTGCAAACATGGAGGTGAAACCGGCATTGATACAATTGGTGCAGAGCAACCAATTTAATGGACTGTCACATGAAAGTCCATATGAGCATCTAACCACATTCAACGAGATTTGCAACACTGTAAAGATCAATGGTGTGCTGGATGATGCTATAAAGCTTAGTTTGTTTCCTTTCTCATTGGGAGGCAATGCTAAGCTATGCTTGAATTCTTTCCCGGAGTACAACTTTAGTGAATGGGAAGCCGTGGTTTCAAAGTTTCTAAACAAGTACTTCCCACAATCCAAAATTAACAAAAGGAAGCAAGAAATTTCTTCGTTTAGATAAGGCATGGAGGAGACGCTAGGTCAAGCATGGGATAAATACAATTATTAAGAAAGACGCCCACTCATGGCTTTGACGAAGCAACAATAGTCATTCTTTTCCTTGGAGGTCTTGGTTCACAAACCAAATTGATGCTAGATGCCTCAGCTGGAGGTAATATTAAATGCAAGACTCTAGAGGAAGTTTTTGAATTGATAGACAACATGGCTACTAATGACAACGAGATGCATAGTGAAAGAGGAGCTCCACCTCAACAGAAGGGAGTCCTACAGTTGCAATCTCAAGATGCCTTACTTCACAAAATAAAATCATAACTCAACAATTGGAGAATTTGACAAAGACACTTGCTCAGTTGCCAAAGGAGTTGAAGAACGTTTCACAGGTTCAACAACAACTCTGTGAATTGTGTGGTGGTGACCATATTAATGGTCAATGTGCTTTTCTAGTGGAGGCCTTAGAAGATGTCAATTTTATGGCCAATCAATTTCAAAATCAATCCCAATACCGCTAAGGGAACTTTAACCAAGGGTGGAAACCTCACCCAAGCATGGGTCAAGGTCAAAATGGACAAGCTGGACAAGCAAGACAAGTTAATAGACCACAACAGCAACCATCACTATGGCAACAAGTATCTACGCTAAATGAGAGATCAACAAAGCTTGAAGAAACTTTTCAACAATTTATTCAAGTGATTATCTCCAATCACAAGAGCACTGAAGCACAATTAGAAATCTGGAGATCCAGGTTGGCAAAATGGCTAAGAAGTTGGAGGATATGCCTGACAGGAGTTTTGGGGCTAATACTGAAGTTAACCCTAAGGAAGAGTGTAAAGCTATTGTGAGTATATGTGATGAGAGGGTGAATGAAAAAGAGAGAGTTAAGTTAGAAAAGAGAGACGAAAAAGAAGAGAGAAAAGGTGAGGATGAGAAAAAAGACAAAGAAAAGAAGAGGGGAGTGAAAAATTGTGAGAAAAGTGAGAGTTCTTCCTTATCCTAAGGGGAGTGAAAAATTTGATAAAGAGAGACAATATAAGCATTTTAAAGAGATCTTCAAGCAATTGGAGATTAAGATACATTTGACTGAAGCTATGCAACAAATTC
This sequence comes from Vigna umbellata, assembly GCF_029865625.1. Taxonomy (NCBI): domain Eukaryota; kingdom Viridiplantae; phylum Streptophyta; class Magnoliopsida; order Fabales; family Fabaceae; genus Vigna; species Vigna umbellata. Next base: position 33,083,865 of record NC_142165.1, on the reverse strand, counting down.
CTGCTTATGCAAAGCACATGAAGCAAATCCCCGCAAAGAAGAGATATCTAGAGGAGGAAACTAGTGATAAACAGGGAAAATGCAGAGCTATTTTGGAGAAACCACTTCCACCAAAAGTGAAAGATCCAGGAAGTTTTACTATTCCTTGCGTCATTGGGAAGGAAAATATAAGGGAAGCCTTAATTGATTTAGGGTCAAACATTAATTTGATGCCCTTATCTATGCTTCAAAGGATTGGTGATCTTGAAGTCAATCCAACCAAGGTGACTTTGCTCATGGCGGATGGATCTTCCAAGAAACCCTATGGTGTAGTGGAAGATGTGGTGGTTTGCATAGACAAACTTAAATTCCTGGTGGATTTTGTGGTGATAGAGATGAAGGAAGATGAGAAGATCCCAATTATTCTTGGAAGACCGTTTATGAAAAGGGCAAAGGTAATCATCAATGTGGATGATGGGTTGATAGTTCTTCAAGATCGAGAAGAAAAGGTGATCTTTAATGTCTTCAAAGTGGAGTCGCAAATTCAAGAGAAGGAGGCTAGTCACAAAGCTGCATGTAAGGATGCACAAGTGATTAGCTCGAAAGCTGCAAAGCCGATCATCAAAGGTAAAAATTGTTTCTTGTCACAGGTTAGGGAAGAAGAAAAAGATGACAAAGGAAGGAAGGTTCATGATGACTTGATGGATGCACAATTCAAACTTGGCACACCGGTAAGATTCAAGAACAAGTTGTGGGTTGTGAAAGATTTCAAAGAGAATGGAGTGATATAGATTGAAGCTCCATATTCAAGGAGAGTCAAAAAGGTGGACCAAAAGAAATTGATGAGTTGGTGTGATGAAAGCAAGAGGAACACCAACATTGAAGAAGGAACTTGAGCTTTATTGGGTCAAGCTAGTGACGTTAAAAGAGCGCTTGCTAGGAGACACCCTAGTGATTTGAAAACATTAATTTCTTTGAATTTATTTATTTTGATGATGTAATATGAAACTTGAGCATTGTTATATTTGGGTTTAGCATCTATTGGTGGATGCTAGGTTGGTGAGTATTTACTGAAGGATATTAAGAAGGTACACCTACTGAAGGGTGATGGTAAGATTTGCACCTACTGATGGGTGCTGGAGGATTTTGGGTCAGGCTCATGACGTTAAACAAGTGCTACTTGGGAGGCAACCAAGTTGATTGAATTTATCTTTGTTTGTTTGTTTTGATTCTGCTCTAGTTGCATTATAGGGATTGATTGTTTGAGTTATGTGAGAGACTAAATGCATTGAGTAAGTGAAAGGTATTGGTAAAGGACACCTAGGGCAAGCTAGGAAGAAGGGGACTTGGTGTCGTGTATGCCGCTTAACGGGAATTACCGTTGAGCGTGAACGCTGCAGTTTTGTTGACTGGTCTTCTGTTAATTAGGCTTAGTGGGATTTGGCCCATTAGGTCATTTTTATACCCTAGGGTGCGTCTTGGCCGCCACTTTCAGATCTCCCTCTCCCCACACGCTCTCAAGCACTCTCTAAAGAGTTCTCCAAAGTGCCCTCCAAAAAGCTCAATGCAAAGGAAAGTTGGGAATAAGAAAGAATGGTTGTGTTTAAATGATGATTCTCTTAACTCAAGGATTTTGTGATCTAGAAAAACCAATTTTCTTCTTAGCCCATCCACATTATAAGCCATAGAAAAGTCCTTGTGATGATGCTTGCTTGTGAGTGTGTTTAATTGTGGTTAAATGAAAGGCAAAGTTGATTCATGTGACATTGTGATAGTAGAGTGAATGAGTGACCTCTATATACACTTGTGTGATTGAGTGAGACACTTTATCTAGTGAGGAATAATTTCATGAGCATAGGATTACATCTATGCTTAGTTAATTGATCATTCATGAGAATAGCATTTGTTGGATACTATCTGACTATGTGAATACCACAATGAGCTTAATTGAATCAAAGCATGTGTGCATCTTAAGTGAATTCTTTTTTATGAGCTGATTTGAGTAATTACTTGTTTTGAAAGAAAGAGTTTTTGAATGTGGTGAACCATTATATGGAATGGTGGAAGACTGAGTTACATCTTGTTTGTTTGAGGACAAGCAAAGTTCTAAGTTTGGGGTTGTGATAACGGTTGAAAAACCGTTACTTTTATACTTAATTTTCATATTAAAAACAACCTTTATGACTTAGAAACTAGCTTGGAATCATGTTTTTGCTTAAGTTTTGGAAATAAGAGAGTTGGATGGGTTTTATGCTTGGTTTTCCTTGTTTTGGCAGGAATTAAGATGAATTACATGAAAAAAGTTGAAGTAGTAAGGAGCTGGACTCAGAAAGGGAAGTAAAAGTGTACAAAAGAAGAGTCGCAGTCACCGCTGAGCGGAAGTTTTACCGCTGAGCGACATTCTGAAGCACTGCAGTCACCGCCTAGGGCCAAAACTACAGCTTAGTGTCATCTTGAAGAGCCGCACTTACTGTTGAACGCCAAAAATGTCGTTGAGGGCCATTTAATTGGGCTTGGGCCTATTTTCTTTAATTTTTAATAAACTATATAAGGGTTTAGTCGACCTAGGATTGGTATCTTTGGACAGAAAGAGGCGAAATCACACTTTCTTCACCCCTTGGAGGCGGATTTTGGATGCGAAAGCTCCTTTCTTCAAATTATAGGGTTCTATCTTTCATTCTTTTCATTATTTTCATCTAGTTTCACCATGTCTATGGTGAACTAATCCTGCATTGTTGTTCGGGAACCGTTGTAATCCTTTGAAACTCTCATGTATTGAATTAGTTCTATATTTTATATGCTTTGCTTCATTAATTGTTAGGGTTTTTCTTCTACACTCTATGCATGCTTTGTTTAACTCATTCAATTGCATGATCATTGATGTTATCTATATGGACACATATAGGTAAATCTAGAACTGGGGAAATTCTCCCGGAAGCAATATTACCTAGACATAGGAATAGGAGGATTTGTTGCCTTTAAGCTTCTGTGCGAATGTAATGCATGAATAATTGCTAGGGAGACAAGACATTGTAAACTAGTGATTAGGATTAGGCTTTCTTCACCGAGACATCGGGTTTAAAGTAAATTAGAAAGTGGCATTAACATTAATGAAGACATTGTAAACTAGTGATTAGGATTTAGGCTGTGAGTCCTTTGGGAAATGATACTTGGTCTTACAATTTTATTATTAATTGATACAATTCAGTACACTTGCCGAGTGCTAACAAGTTTTTGGCGTCGTTGCCGAGGATTAAAAATTTGTTTATCACTGAGCGCAGATGCTTTCGTAGTCACTCCTGAGCATCCTAAGTTGGGGCGCTGAGCGCCAGTCTCGTGGGCTTAGACTTTTTCTGTGCTCTATTTAAGGATTTGGATTTCCTAGGCTTGGTATCTTTTGACAGAAGAGGCGCAGAAACACTCTCTTGGAGGTGGATTTGGAGGTGGAAGCTCCTATATTCAACTTTTAGGATTTTTCTATTTCATTCTTTTCCATTATTCATCTAGTTTCACCATGTCTATGGTGAACTAAACTTCAATTGTTGTTGGGGAAACGACGTAATCCTTTGAAACTCTCATATATTGAATTGATTCTTATTTTAAATGCTTTGTTCATTAATTATTAGAGTTTTTCCTCTATACTCTATACTTGCTTTATTTAACTCATTCATAGCATGATAATTGATTTTGTCAATATGGACACATACGGGAAAATCTAGATCTAGGGAATCTCTTTGATAACTCTCAGTATTTGCATATTTTTCTAGGATAAAACTCTTTTCTTAAGGTTCTTTAGCTTTTAATTTTTTAGAAATATAATAGTTTAGTGTAAAATGGTAAAAATAGCTTTTAAATAAAAATTTGGTTAATTTTCTATTTTTATGCAAATAAAATAGGTTTTTAAGTAATTAGATTTATTTTTTAGAAAAATATTTTAGAAAACAAAGTAAAAATAACTTTTAGAATAGGTTATTTTTTTTAGTAATTTTTTGTTTTAATTCTTTAATTCATTTTATTTTTGTAGGTTTTTGGGCTGAAGTACATTGGGCCATTGGCTGATTAATTGGGTTGGTCTGCCTGCACTGGAAATCTGTTGTGCTTCAACAATTTAGTTGGTTGATTCTGATAAAGATGTGGAGATTGGGCCGCTGCCTGGAGCTGATTGTATCAGAAGAGTTGGGGCGCTGGATTAGGCCTGCGTCTTAGTGTGACGACGCCGTTTTGGAGAATGTCTGACTGCAGCCTTTGCGGGTCATTTGAGTAGCAACTCATTTTGAGAAAACACAATCTTGCATGCACATTCACTCGGGAGAAAGAGGAACCCGCAAGTTAGGGCAAAGAGCAAAGCGAAAGGCGAGAGGAAAGCTCCCATTGTTCAAGCTAGGCACCTTCCCGGAGAAGCTGACCGAATGTCCAATCGGCGAGAGTACTGAAGTGATCAAAGGGTGCAGAAGCGACCTAATTAGCAAAGTGAAGATAACCGTTCGATGAAGAAGAAGATACGATGAAGGTTTTATTTTTTTTTCTTTCTTTCTCTATTCTATTTTCTTCAACCCTATAAAAGGGGGGTTCTTTTGCCATGTAAATGGAGAGACTTTCACGGAGACATATATTTTTCAATTTACGTTTTTAGTCTTAGGAATAGATAAAGCGAACGTGAGAGCTTAGGGTTTTATTGCGCTTTCGGCTTCGAGATTCTTGCGTTCCCGCTCGCATTTTGTTTGGTACATTTTCGTGTATTCCTTCTTCTTTGTTAGTAAAATTTCTTCTCTGATGTTTCTATGTATTGTACGTTCGGTGATTTTTTTCATTTTGATTTTTCCATTTATTTTGTGTTCTTGTTTGATGATGTCAGCGTCTTTCTTGTGTTATTTCGATTTGAGAAAAATTTGATTTGGACCCTGTGGCTACACACAGATAAAATTCCTTAGGGAATTACATGACTCCACAGTGAGCATGACATAGCGAGATGTCTTCTCGAGTTTGGAGATGCGTCTAATGAAAGAAAAACATTGTAATTAGTATTTTGTTTCTGTTATTTCATTTTGATTAGAGTTTTGCATGTTTTAGAGTATATTACATGTTTCAATTGCATTTAGATTAGGTTTTGCATCTGGTGATGATTAGAAACATGATTTAGGAATTGAACTTGTTGTGATTTGGTATAGTAAGTAGACATTTACCCAATCTAGGTTCTGATTTGGAACTTAAATACCACACAGTGGGTATGACTATCCAGGATGTCTTCCTGAGTGGTAAATGAATGCTTTTCTACACTAAAATTGGCACTTTTTATTCTGATTCATGATTCCAATCAACCAATCTATTTCTACTCATTAGTTTAGGTGTTTACTCATTTGATTTTAGTTTTATTTGAGAATAATATTGGCATGTTTGTTATTAGTTACTTCTGTTTAGAGTAGGATTTGATGATTCATTTTAGGTTTTATGTTTTACATTTTAATTCAGATTTGATGCTTAGTTTAGAAATATATGTTGATTGTTAATGCATTCTTTTATATTTAGGTTCTGCTTCTGTTATGCATTTCTGTTTCAAAGATTTTCTTCCCTTCACTAGTACAGTCAGGGGAAACGACAGCGGTTATTTTGGTCTATAGGCAGCGGTTTTCGAACCGAGGCATATTCAGGCGAGGCAAAAAGTCTAATATTTTGGCCTCGGTTGAGAACCGAGGCATAAAAAGAGAGGATTTTGCCTCGATTCAGCCTTAACCGAAGCAGTAAAGTTTTTGGTTTTTTTAATTTTTTTTCGTAGGACTATATGCCTCGGTTCAGGGGAACCGATGCCGTATGTCCCACTCTACTGCCTAGGTTGTAGTTGGAACCGAGGCAGTAGGCTTTTTTTTTTTCTCATCTGCAAGACTTTCTACTTCGGGTGTGACCATAATCGAGGCCATAAGGGGTCTTTCTACTTCGGTTATGACGTGAACCGAAGCATATATCCTTGTTTTTTTTTAAAATGAGGTTTGTTTCTGCAACATTCTCAACTACAAAAACAGACCTGCATATATTTTTATAGCTAGAACAGTCCAGAATAATGCAGAAACGTATATTTTAAATGAAAATTATATTAAAACATAAATATATTGAATGTAATCATAAATCAACTTCTTAGAAGCATAAATCAATCCAATGTAATCATAAATCAAGTTTCAAGCATAAATCAATGCAATGTACAAAGTTAAAATTATAATAATGTAGAAAAGCATAAAACAACTTAGAAACATAAACTTAGAACTTACTATATCCTAATATCTACTACATACTATTATATAAATGAATTACATATTTAGCAAGTGTTTTCCTCACAAGTTGAATTGACTTCTCTGGAATTGGAGCAGTCCTATTAAATCTCTGCATAAAACACAATGATTTTAATTAGTGTATATGAAATCCAAACTATAGAGAAAATAAAATGGAAACCTAAATATTACCGTTTCCCATCCACTGGTGTAATGTGCACGAATGATTGTCATCATCCAAAACATAACGTAGTAACCACATTCATATGACCTCGTTTGTCTATTACACTATAATATATCATCATAATTATAAAATGTTAAGTAACATCATTTGAAAGGAACCAAATGTAACAAAGTATGGACTAAAATACCAAACCTTAAGGGCAACCCATGCAAGCTTTTTAGCTGTAACAGTAGATCTCCCAGATAACATCATATGTGTTGCAAGGGAACTATTAAAAAAAATCCTTTAGCATACACTTATATAACAAAAAAGTCGAAACATTGAGATTCTTCCCAATCTACTACATGTCTAAGAGGACTGGGAGAAGACTTCTACAATGAACAAAACCAGATAGCAGTGTTCTCCAGTATGGAGATCACAAGTAGCTACCAATGACACCTGAAATTGGTAATAACTTATGAATCATATACCAAAATTAATAAATGAATGTGTTGAAGTTAACAAACTTCACTTACCCATGTATATAAGCGAGAAAATATATCTCCTTCCCTATTCCAAACCAGGTGGTGATGTATGTTTAGATATCATCAAATTTATTTCTTTCATGAGTCATAGAGGGGTCAATGAACCCATATACATCGCTGAACCCCTTCTTGTTACTAACATTAAACATATACCTAAAATGAAGAAATAATCTGATATAAGTAAGTTGATAGAATAGAATTATATAAAAAAGTTTTGATAAATTTACATCATCCACAGCTGAATGAGTGTAATATTAATTTCTTCTCTACTCGACGCAAGCTCCCTAACATCTTGATGATGCAAGTACAATGAGATCTGAGCTTCTCTTCCAAATGTAGTAGAATCCCAGTGTACATTCATCGGCACATCTGAAATGATTTTAGCAAGCTCGTCTAACGCACCAAGAGCGTCATCCTCTGATAAATGAGTCTTCTTCGGTGTAGGACTTCCCTCTTGACCTATCTGCTGTTAAATGCAAAAATGGTTATGTTATAATGTCAATTAGAAGTAAATATTAAAATTGAGAAGTATATAGTACGAGTGTTTACCGGGGGATTAGATACATCACCAACCAAATGTCTAGGCCAGGCGACAAAGGACTTAAATGCTTCTTCCACAGTGAAGAACTCATCTGTAGGCACAAGAAGAACGACATCCGCTATGACAACTTCATCCACCGTGACCTTGAACTCATCTTTTGAAAGTTGTACACCATGCACTACAGTAGCTGTCTCATAAACTATACCACGAGCCACTAGCATGGTCCCAGTATCAGAAAGAATATATAACTGACATGGACAAGTTTCATCCATGTTGTCCCCTAGGGCACCGGCAACTGAACAACTTCCTTTACCGCTTCTACCTGTCAAATTAAATGTTAGGTTATGCAAAAAGTAAATTAGTAACCAAAAATAAATAAGTTTACCTGTTGATGGACAAATTTGTAAGCACCAAAATATGATGTCACAAACTTGTTTCACAATCGGCAAGTATGACCGAATCGTTTCAAGTAATAAACTTGGTAAGACCAAGTATCGTTCTCCCAAAGGACTCACGGCCTAGTTTAGTTATGTGATTTGTTGATTAGCTAAGACTTAAGAACACAATAATTGAAGTTTAATATGCAAAGACGAAAATTAAATATGTATGCATGAATTGATCAATGACAAAGACAAAAGATAAACACTTTCAAGGAAATATATGAATGAATATGTTGTTGGGGGTCAATTTCATCTCATCCACTCTCATATATTTTAGGAATTCAACATTCAAATCATCATTGTTAATGCCACTCTCTAATGTACCATTCTAGATGGCTTCTGCCTAATCAAATAGTTCATACAATTCCTAGCATTCCTAATGATTAGTTCATGAGTGCAGGAGCTTAAAGGCAACCAATATAATATTGTCAGTATAATATTGGGAGAAATTCCCCGGATCTAGATTTCCCCGTACGTGTCCGTATCAACAAAACCAATAATCATGCATTAGAATGAGTTAAACAATGCAAGCATTGAGCAAAGAGGAAAAACCCTAACTAATGATGAAAGAAAGCATATGTCTTAATTCAAAGATGTACTCAACAAATCCATATATGAGAGCTTCAAGAGATTACTTTGACTCCCCAACAAACATACAAGGTTTAGTTCACCATATTCATGGTGAACCTAGATGAATTACAATGAAAGTATGAAAGAATAAACCCAATAAAGGTGAAGAGGTAGCCTGAGCATCCAAGATCCTCCTCCAAAGGGGTGAAAGAGAGAGTGTTTGCCTCGTTTCTGCCAAAGATGCCTAACTATAGGACGTGCAAGCCCTTATATACTAATCTAGAGTTACAAAAGATTACAAAAGTCCAAGCCCAAAAAGTGCCGCTCAGCGGTATTTACCGCTCAGCGGTGATTGCGCGTCTTCTTTCTTCCCCTCAGCGGCCATTTTGCCCCTCAGCGGTTCCAACGTCACCTCTTGAGTGCCGCTCAGCGGTAGTTTGTCGCTGAGCGGTGCCTTCGACTTCTCCTTTTTGCACTCTTTCTTGTCTTTTCTAATGTCCTCTCTCTTATTCTTCACTTCTTTCACCAAATTCACCTCAAAACCTGCACAAGAACACTTAAATCAAGCATAAACCTGTCCAGCTCTCTTATTTCTGAAAATATAAACAAAAGGCATGATTTCAAGCTAGTTTCTAAGTCTAAAGGTTGCTTTTAGTATCAACTTTAAGCATGAAAATAACAGTTTTTCAACTGTTATCACAACCCCAAACTTAGAACTTTGCTTGTCCTCAAGCAAATAAAATGTAACTCCATCTCCAACCAATTCATATGATGGTTCACTCATTCAAAATCCTCTTTTCAAGATAAGTAATAACTTCACTCAAACTTAAGACCAAGAGTTCAATCAAGATGTGCACATGCTTTAGTGTTCACAAAGTCATTTAAATTCCAACAAATGCTATTTTTCATGAATGATCAATCAATTAAGCATGGATGTTCATGTGCTTATGGAATATTTCCTCACTAGGTAAAGTGTTTCACTCAACACACAAGTGTATAAGAGGTAAAGTGTTTCACTCATTCACTCCACTATCACAATGTCACATGAATCAACTTTGCCTTTCATTTAACCACAATCAAATACATTCACAAGCATGCATCATCACAAGGACTTTTCAATGGCTTATAATGTGGCTGGGCTAACAAGAAAATTGGTTTTTCTGGATCACAAAATCCTTGAGTTAAGAGAATCATAACAACACAATCTTCTTATTCATTCCCAACTTTCTTTTGCCTTTGCTTTTGCATTTGCATTGAGCTTTGCTTCTTTTTCTTTTCTTTTCTTTGCATATTCTTACTTTTTAGCTCTTAGCTCAATGCTTTTTCCTTTTTCATGTTTCCCCAATAACCCCAAACTTGAACATTTAACAATACCACACAAGATCTTCTACTTAACTCAAGGTAAAGATTTTCAATCAAGGGTGTTCAGTGTATATTTAAGGCTAAGGGTTCAAAGGATAGAACACAACGTGTTCTCTTTTAGAAGGCTAACTTTATGAATTTGGCCAATAAAAAGGGTTTCAAAAACACGGCCTTTGATCATATGATGCAAAACAAGCAATTGATTCAATCATAGAAAACCTGGGCAAAGTCATTCATGCTTTCAAAGTAACAGCATTCAACAATAACAACTCTGGAGCTCAAAACCTCACATATAAGCTCATTCACATTTGACATGCACATCCTGCTTAATTTCACAATCACAATCATGATATTATGCATTTGTTCACAAAGCTTGTGAATCACCTGTATAAGCATTTTAATGTGCACATCATCTCAACATTAATCAATCAATAAGCATCATTCAATCATTACTTATCACACAATCACAGTTAATAGCAAACCATCATAAGGAACCAGGTGTTCAATAGAGTACATTAAACCCTAATCTAAAAACAAAAACAAATAAGTTCAGAAAACTTAAACCACAAAAGCATAATCATATGATAGCATTCATCAGTAAATGCTATCTCAGCTCCTCATCAGTCCGAGCTCTCTGTATCTTCCTCTTCCTCTTCATCATCATCTTCATCAAATGCATCCTCCTCCTCAGCTTCATCTTCATCCATGTCTCGGGCTGAAGCTTCAGCTGCTTCAGCTCCTCCATGCCATGGTTCTTCTGGCCAAGCTACCACATTATGGAATTCATCCATAGTCCACCTGTGTGCTGGAGGGGTATCATACATCCCCACTATCATCTCAGCCGTGGCCACCTGCCCTCTGTGGATGGACTGCAACTGAGCACCTATAAGAGACATATACATGTCCCTCATCTGGAATGGTTCTGCCTCATGAGTATCAGCAGAAGTCCTGCTCTGTGCTGGCCTTCTCTCTCTACGAGCCTGGCGTGGTGGCACTGGCTGGGCTGCCTCCTCACCTCCACAGTACTGTCTGTAATAGGCCTCATCTATAGCTTTTCTTGGCCTCTCAAATGGTGGAACAGAAGTGTCCACCCCAGCTAGCTTGCAAAGGTGAGTGATCAAAGAAGGATGTCCCAGTGGTGCTTTGTTGTTTGAGGTGTTAGCACACACACTAATCTCATCAGCTATCACCTGCCCAATATTAACATTCAAGTTTCTGATAGCACAGTAGATGAAGAGTGCCCTGCTGAGAGTAATATCTGACACATGTGAACATGGCTGAATGTTGGCATGAGAAAATGCCATCCAATACTTTGCAAGAGGAGTCAAATCTGTCCTCCTAATATTAACCACTGAGCCAGATCTATTCCTTTGGAAGTGTCCTCCAGGTATGCACAATACTCTCTCAACATCCTCAAAGTCAGCACCTTCCTCCATGCTAAGAGCAAACTGGCATTGCTCACCAGCCCACACAGTATCCAGAAAGTTATTGATGGAGTCAGGATCATACCTGATAGCATGGCCTCTAACATAGCCCAAATAATTCTCAGCTGGATAATCACCAATCTTCTTTGCATTGGTGTAGAATTCTTTCACCACAGCTATGTTGGCAGGTGATGGATAAGTGGCTAGCTTCCCCCAATCATTCCCTAACACTTGCTCTCCAAATTGAGGAGCAAAGTTAGGTATCATTCCAACCTTTCTCTCCATTAGAAGTCTCCTGTCCTGAACCACCCTAAAGTGCTTCTCATGTTTCCTAGAGAGGAACCTGCCATTATGGGGCTGCTCTGGTTCCTTTTCCTTTCTCTTGGTTGCCATGGTTTTCAATCTCTTTCCTGAAGAGGATGCCATTCCTGCATTCAAACATAAATCCAAAACCACAGAACACGATGTTAATCATTAATAAACACAAAACAAAAATCCTTTTGAAGCTAAACCACCGCTGAGGGCCAGAATTTCCCCTCAGCGCCATCAGTGCCACATTCAAACACGCAACAAACCAGAAAAAGCAAATCTGGCAGAGTGGCGCTCAGCGGTAAATGCCGCTCAGCGGTGATCTGCAGATTTTTGCAAATCTCGTTTTTAAACTGTCCTAACTCCACCCAAATGCAATTTTCAGTTTTCCAGTTCATAATCAAGCAGTTTAATCGGTTCAAACATCAAATATATCATCAAATCATGCATAGAAATCAAAACCCCTAAATATTCATGCTTTGACAATCACAGTCAATTTCAAGAACCCTAGAATGAACAAAATGCATTTTACTTACTTGGGTGGAGATGCTAGATGATATGAGAATGCTTCCAAACTAGAATGCTCTCTTCCAACCCCAAACTTTGATAGCACACTAGTGTAAAAGTGAGTGGAAGAGAAATTTTCTAAAGAGGGAAGAGTAAAAAGATGTGGGAAACCTAAGAGGAGATATGTAGGAGTCTTAGTGCAGAGAAGAGCTTGAAAGAATATAAAAACGCGCAGCTTAGGTTTAAAAATACCCCAATGGGCTCGGGTTCCGCTAAGGGGAACTTAAGCCCATCTGCGATAGTACCGCTCAACGGTAATTGCCGCTCAGCGGCACTTTCGTGATGTGCCCTTCTCCTTCTTTTCTTGACCTACGTGCCTTCCTAGCATACCCCTCATAGGTTCCCTGCAATTCAATGTTAAAAATGCTTATGCAAATCCTAAAAATAAACAAACAGAAAACAATCAATCAACTGGGTTGCCTCCCAGGTAGCGCTTGTTTAACGTCACGAGCCTGACCCAAAATCCACCAACACCCATCAGTAGGTGTTTCAAACTTACCAACACCCATCAGTAGGTGCAAAATCTTCTCACCAACACCCATCAGTAGGTGTTACAAACTTAGTATCCTTCAGTAGATACTTAACCACCTAGCATCCTTCAGTAGATGCTAAATCCAACAAAATAAATACAAAAATAATGTTCACAAATTAAAAATTACAAAACCAAATCAAAAGTTTTTAAATTCACTGGGTTGCCTCCCAGCAAGCGCTCTTTTAACGTCATTAGCTTGACCCAATAAAGCTCAAGTTCCTTCTTCTTTTTCTTCTTTCTACTGAACTTCTTCAGAAATTTGATCAAACCAGGAACCTGTTGCAGTGTCTCAATCATAGGAACTTTAATCTCCAATTTCTTGAAGATTTCCATAAAGCACTTAAATTTCTTTTCCTTCCTATGATTCTTCTTTAGATGAGGATGTGATTTTTCATATGATTTCTTCTTCTTTCCTCTCATCTTCTTTTTCTTCCTTTTTCTCTCCCTAAATTTTCTCTTTTTCTTTTCTTTTATGTTTTTCTTCCCTTTTCTTTTTCTCCTCAACTTCTTTATTTTCACACAAATTTTCTTTCTCTCTTCTCTCTCAACCACTTCTTTTTCTTTTTCTTCATCTTTATCTTTCTCACTCAACTCTTCTTTCTCTTCTCTCTCTACCCTTTCCTCATCTCCCTTTAATTTTTCCTCATCAAGAATCTTGTCACTTTCAGTGATAATGACTTGCCCTTCCTCCTTAAGGTTAACTTCAGTATTAATATCATCATTCAATCTCTGATTGATGAACGAAGTTGCATCTCCATTCTTTTACATGATTCTTCAATGCTTTTCTGAGTAGAGTCGGAATTTTTCAAAAATCGTTGAAGGGTGTCCTCCAACCTATCCAAACTTCCTGATAGAAAGGGTTGTTGCTGCCATTGTTGTTGTGGTTGGTTCTCAAATTGTCCAACAGCTTGCCAAAATTGGCTTTGATCCATGCTTGAGTGAGGTTCCCACCAGTGGTTGAGATTACTTTGGTGGAATTGAGTGCCCATATGGTTAAATTCTTGACCAAATTGCATTCTGCAGACATTAGGCACAAAACCCTAAAAACAATTGTTAGCACAAAAAGATAGAGAAAAAAAAAAATCAAAGGATATAATTGAAAAGATAAGAAGATAGGAAATAAAAACAGGAAAATAAAAACAGAAAAATAAAATAAAATAAAAACAGAAAATAAAATAAAATAAAATAAAATCTAATCTAATCAAATAAAATAAAATCAAATAAAAACCGAAAAATAAAAAACAAAAAATAAAAACAGAAAACAGAAAAACAGAAAACAGAAAACAGAAAAATAAAATAAAATCAAATAAAATACAAACTGAAAAATATAAACAGAAAAATAAAATAAAATAAAAAAATAAAAAAAATTCGAAATTTTAAAAAAAAATAAAAATAAAAATAAAAAAAATAAGTCAAAGATAATCAATAATCACACAAATTAACCAGTTAAACCATGAATCCCCGGCAACGGCGCCAAAAACTTGATGGACAAATTTGTAAGCACCAAAATATGATGTCACAAACTTGTTTCACAATCGGCAAGTATGACCGAATCGTTTCAAGTAATAAACTTGGTAAGACCAAGTATCGTTCTCCCAAAGGACTCACGGCCTAGTTTAGTTATGTGATTTGTTGATTAGCTAAGACTTAAGAACACAATAATTGAAGTTTAATATGCAAAGACGAAAATTAAATATGTATGCATGAATTGATCAATGACAAAGACAAAAGATAAACACTTTCAAGGAAATATATGAATGAATATGTTGTTGGGGGTCAATTTCATCTCATCCACTCTCATATATTTTAGGAATTCAACATTCAAATCATCATTGTTAATGCCACTCTCTAATGTACCATTCTAGATGGCTTCTGCCTAATCAAATAGTTCATACAATTCCTAGCATTCCTAATGATTAGTTCATGAGTGCAGGAGCTTAAAGGCAACCAATATAATATTGTCAGTATAATATTGGGAGAAATTCCCCGGATCTAGATTTCCCCGTACGTGTCCGTATCAACAAAACCAATAATCATGCATTAGAATGAGTTAAACAATGCAAGCATTGAGCAAAGAGGAAAAACCCTAACTAATGATGAAAGAAAGCATATGTCTTAATTCAAAGATGTACTCAACAAATCCATATATGAGAGCTTCAAGAGATTACTTTGACTCCCCAACAAACATACAAGGTTTAGTTCACCATATTCATGGTGAACCTAGATGAATTACAATGAAAGTATGAAAGAATAAACCCAATAAAGGTGAAGAGGTAGCCTGAGCATCCAAGATCCTCCTCCAAAGGGGTGAAAGAGAGAGTGTTTGCCTCGTTTCTGCCAAAGATGCCTAACTATAGGACGTGCAAGCCCTTATATACTAATCTAGAGTTACAAAAGATTACAAAAGTCCAAGCCCAAAAAGTGCCGCTCAGCGGTATTTACCGCTCAGCGGTGATTGCGCGTCTTCTTTCTTCCCCTCAGCGGCCATTTTGCCCCTCAGCGGTTCCAACGTCACCTCTTGAGTGCCGCTCAGCGGTAGTTTGTCGCTGAGCGGTGCCTTCGACTTCTCCTTTTTGCACTCTTTCTTGTCTTTTCTAATGTCCTCTCTCTTATTCTTCACTTCTTTCACCAAATTCACCTCAAAACCTGCACAAGAACACTTAAATCAAGCATAAACCTGTCCAGCTCTCTTATTTCTGAAAATATAAACAAAAGGCATGATTTCAAGCTAGTTTCTAAGTCTAAAGGTTGCTTTTAGTATCAACTTTAAGCATGAAAATAACAGTTTTTCAACTGTTATCACCTGTAGGGGGCACAACATGTTCCTTTATAGGAGATGGCGGAGGACGATTGCCATAATCCTCATAATGCTGCTGGAATTGGCGCGCAACCATTTCAGCAACTTCATCATACAACTCTGCTCGAACATTCTTTGTGATCTCCTACGTCATCTCTTTTCTTATGTCCTCCTTCATCTTTTCGTATGAATATAGACGCGAGGAACACCCAAAAATCTGTCGTATGCCTATGCCAGTCCCAGCACCATGCACCCGTCCTGGGTGCTCAGGTCGTCCAATAGCTGTGGCAAGAATATCTTGACGACCTTCTTGTGTGAATAAACCTTGGGAGCTCTACTCAACCAAGGAGTCCTGTCACATAACAAAAGTTCAAAATCATTTGAAAGATCTATGTAATATATAACAAAATTAATGTAAAAATATAAGAAATGACATCTTACAATTCTTTCAGATATTTCAATGGCAGACTCGGAAATGTAGGAGCCCGATGGTCTTATACGGGCTAACTTCCACTTGTCGTGCCGAGATGGTGGTGAAGGAGGAGGAGGAGGGTCACCACCCTCAGAAAGTGGAAGTCTACTATCTGACTTCTTCTTCATTATTTTTTCTTCAAGCTTCCTATATCCACCACGAGACAGTAGGTGTGGATTTTTATTCTAAGCACTTATTCCCTGTGCTTTTGACATTTTTTCCTGTAACAAAATGAAACAATTGTCATAGTAGAGAATTATGAATGATGAATTGAATGATTTTACTGCACTTACCTGCCACGCCTCAGATGAACGAAGCTCTACAAACTGACGCCATGTTTCTTTGTCAATTGCTGAATATTTGGAACACGAATTTTCATTACTTTTTGGTCCTAATATATATCTAGACGTCAATTTTGTCTTAAACCCTCGAAATCTTTTTGCAATTGCAAATAAACACTTATTCCTTAAACTCTCGACTTTTGGCATATCAAATGTTATATACAACAAAGAAAGTAATAAGTACGTATCAATATAGATTTGTCAATATAATGAATATAGAATTTGGAGCAATATTGCTTAACTTACCAATAGATCTTGCCAGATGAGATTCCGATCAGCCTCAAAATCATGGTCAAAGGATGGAGTAAGTATAGAGATACGATCACGTGCTAGTACTCCAAGGTAAGACCTAAATTCATCTGCATTTGGGCCAGATGCAACTCTAGTGACCACGTCAATAATGACAGGTGTCCTCTCACCTGCATTTCTTCTAAGTATAAGCTGTCGTAACCTCGTTGCTCCTCTCGTCCATCTAGAAGTGGTGGGGACTTCATCGCCTGACGAATGAGGTGACTCAGCCATATATCTGTCACAATAAATAAGATGAAATATAAATAAAACACTTATAAAATAACATATATTATTTAACAAAAGCCATAAATATTTACACAAACATGAAATTCATACATTATCATATGGATTGGTCATATATATATTCGCTCATTGTGATCTTCTCGTATTGCTTGTATATAATCAATTAGAGGGTCGTCATCCAAATTTATTGTCGTTTTAAATGGATGGTTGTCAGCGATATGAAGATTACTTAGATTCTCTTCTTTATCTTGAATTTGCCTTTTTCCTTGGAGAGCAACATACCAATGGTCAGACGCAGGATCTTTGACATAAAAAACCTGACTTGCTTTATATGCCATGATGAACGGTTCGTATAACCAACCTTTCGAAAATCAACAAGTGTCATACCAGATTCATCTATTTTGACACCACTCTTATTGTCTACCCACTTACATTTGAAGAGTGCAACGGAAAACTTAGTGTAATCAACTTCCCATATCTCTTTAATTCTACCATAATATCTCATGGATCCAACTACATGATTTTGATCTTTGGATGTGGAAAACTATAGCGACTCAGCTTCTAGACTGACGCCACTATTTTGTACTGTGCTTTTATCATCCAAAGTCTTTGTATAGAATGTGCAATTATTAATTTCGTAGCATGTACAACATATACTTTCGTAGCATGTCCGAGGGACTCCTATCAGATTTGCTTTAGTCATATACTCAGAGCAAAACTCAATACTTTCTTTAGAAATATATCTTTCAATCATTGAACCTTCTGGACGATATTGATTTTTGACGTACCCTTTCAAAATCTTCATATAACACTCAATAGGGTAAATCCATCTTAAGTATACTGGTCCACAACACTTTATTTCTCTAACCAAATGAACAAGTAAATGCACCATGATGTCAAAAAAGGATGGAGGGAAAAACATTTCTAGTTGACACAAGATGATGATAATTTCGCTTTGAAGTTCATTTAACTTTCTAGGATCGATGACTTTACTACAAATTGACGAGAAAAATGAGCACAATCGAGTTATGGTCTGCCTAACTTTTTTGGACAAAATTCCACGAATTGCCACTGGTAACAACTGTTGCATTAAGACGTGGCAATCGTGAGACTTTAGTCCAACAAGCTTTAAGTCCTGCATTGACACTAAGCTCTTGATATTTGATGAGTATTCTTGTGGTACCTTGATACTCTTTAAACAAAGACAAAAACTTATCTTCTCTTGTTTGGACATTGTGTAACATACAGGGGGCAAATAAGTACGTTTATCAATCTCTCTTGGTGCCAACTCTTCTCGGATCTTCATGTCAACCAAATCCAAACGTGCATTCACTCCATCTTTTGTTTTTCCCTGGATGTTTAGTAGTGTACCAATCAAGCTATCACAAACATTTTTCTCAACATGCATGACATCTATGCAATGTCTAACATCTAACTTTGACCAATATGGAAGATCAAAGAATATTGATTTCTTCTTCCAAGGGTTCGTTACAGAAGACTTCTTCGACGTTTTCCCAAATATATGATGTACTCTATTAACTTTCTCAGCAACTTCAAGTCCAGTAAGTGGACTGGGTGCATTATCTTTCTCTTGTTCTCCATTGAATGCTTTCTTTAACCTTCGATATGGATGATTAGATTGTAAAATCGCCGATGACGCATATACACTGTCTTCCTTCCGTGTTTTAATTGTTGAGCTGCAGTGTTTTCTTCACATATAGGACATGTTTTACGACCCTTCACACTGTACCCCGACAAATTACTGTAAGCTGGGAAGTCATTAATGGTGCAAAATAACATAGGATGCATCATGAAAGTTTCTGAAGCAAAGGCATCAAATATTTCAACCCCATCAACCCACAACAACTTCAAGTCTTCAACTAGTGGCCTTAGATAAACATCGATGCCATTTCCAGGCTGCTTTGGACCAGATATCAACATTGACAACATCATATATTTTCTTTTCATGCACAATCCAGGAGATAAGTTGTAAATTATCAGTATAACGGGCCAACAACTGTGATTGGTACTTAAATTACCAAATGGATTCATTCCATCAAGAGGTAAGCCAAACCTAAGATTTCTACATTCTTCACCAAATTGGGGGAATTCTAGATCAATAAGTTTCCATTGCTTTGAATCAGCTGGATGACGAAGCAGCCCATCAGTTGTTCTCTCATCTGCATGCCATCTTAGGTTTTTAGCGTCTTTGGGATTCACGAACAAACGCTTAAGTCTGGCAACTAGTGGAAGGTACCAAACTACTTTCAAAGCAGAACCATTCTTTTTTGTGTGACCACCATCTTCACCATTGTTTTTTGACTTGTATCGTGATAACCCACATTTTGGACACTTTATCAAAACTTCATTCTCATTCCTATATAATATGCAATCATTCAGACATGCATGTATCCGTTTATATTCCATACCCATCGGACAAAGAATTTTTTTTGCATCATAATTACGATTGGGTAATGTATTTCCATCTGGCAGCATTTCATTCAACAATGACAACAATTCTGTAAAACTCTTATCACTCCATCCATTGCTCGCCTTTAAATTCATGAGCCTTAACACCGTTGACAACCGTGTGAACTTAGTTGAACCCGCATACAAAGGAGTCTCCGCATGAGTGGACATTGTTTCATACACATGCGCTTGGGCAAAAGCTTCTGCGCCAACATCGCGGATCATGTCCTCTAAGTCGTCTTCTTCTGCTTGATCTTCCATATCCATTGTGGAATCATATACATTTTCAGTTGGAGAGACAGTTGGAAAGTCTGTTAATTCACCGTGCCATATCCATGTTGTATAACTTCGTATGAAACCATCACAGATAAAATGTTCCCTAATATCAGTTGCGTTCAACTTCCTCCCATTCAAACAGTTCACACAGGGACATCTGAACTTGACTTCATCATCACCACTTGTACTCGCATTACGTTGCGCAAACTCTATAAATCCTTCTACCCCTCTCTCGTACTCAGTGCTGATGCGTGGTAAATTAATCCACCCTCTATTAGTACGCATGTTTACTGAAATTTTTTACACAATTTCAATAATCTTGAATGATCACTTTGATCGTGTTTGTATTCAAGGTGTGACCCTATCCCATTCAAGAAGATTCACTTTTTTTAGTTTATTAAACATATCAATTTTAAACAACATATCTTAAATTTCACGAAATTTTGTCAGCATTTCGCATTGGTCTTCAGGTTACACGAAATGAAAGTGATTATAAATCACAATTAAATATGCACCCGAAGATCAATACAAAACACAACGACAAATTTTCATAAAATTTAAGACATGTATATTAAAATTGATATGTTATAATAAACTATGAAAAAGTTATTACTCTTCTTAAACTGTCCAACCGGACAATTCAAGATTCAATTGCTTGTAAATTATTATTACCATCTCCTTTATTTTCATTTGTAAAAAGTACATTTGTTCAAAAAAACTGGAGATAGTAAATAATTTTTGTATTGAATCTCAAACGGGAAACTAAGGCTAAATCACAACAACAATATATATTCAAGCAAACAAATAATTACATATGCAACATGCAATATATTCAAGCAAACAATATATTCAACCAAGAGTAAATAACGTCAATTGGTTTCAAAATCTATCTATCTTGTTATTTTTTTATGTCTTATATTTTGTTAACTATCTTGAGTTACACTCTTTGAATCAATTCCTTGAAAAATACTCAGTCTTTACTTTTTTGACTAACTTCACTTCCATTCTTTGAATTCCTTTCTTCTAAAAGATTTAAATTCAAAAATAAATAAAAACCTAAATACATTTTCAATCACTTAACACCAATTAATCATCCCAAATTCCCAGCCTTCAAAGTTTGTTAAAAAAAACAACTCAGCTTAAATTTTATTAGGTAACAATGCTACAATTCAACGTGTCAATCACTACACTGTACATTTCTAAATATATAATTAAGATTTCACTATTTTTCCCTATCAATTGTTTATGTTCTTTATGTCTTAATCCAACTCCCAAACCCCCAATACATAAACTGCCGAAAAAACTAACAAAGAAAAACTGCCAAAATTCCAAGCAGGCACCAATTTTATTATCAAACACAGCAAATGAAGACTACCCAAACATTACCAAATGAAAACAACCTAAACGTAAAATTTATATATGAGCCTCCACCAATTATTATCAGCAAGAACACAATCAACCAACCTCAATGCAGTGGCGGAGGCAGCACCGACGGAGGCAGCAGTGGCGGAGGCAGTAGCGGCGGCCACCAATGGCGCGACGGCGAACAGAGGAGGTGCGGCCAAAAGTGACAACGAGCAGGGCCTTCCGCGAACACTGACAAGATGGGGGCAGGCGAGACCAAGCAGCACAGCGGTGGCGGCGCGGCGAGCTAAGGAGTGGCAGTGGTGGTGGTGGTGGACGCGAGGAGGAAGAACGCGAATGCAGGAAGAAGACGCGCAAATGAAACCGAGGTTTGGTTTAAAATATGAATTGGGGCTTATACCTGGGTTACTCAAAAAAACCGAAGTAATAGCACCGTGCGTGACTAACGACCTTGGTTCCTTGCTGAACCGATGCCTTAGCTGTGACTAACGCCCTCGGTTCCTTGCTGAACCGATGCCTTAGCTCTGGCATAGCAGGCAAAGTACCTGGCAACGTAGAAGGAGCAGGTGTAGCAGACGTTTAGGCCTCAATTGCGTGGCAGAACCGAGGCAATAGAGCCTTCTCAAAAAGTTGTCAGACAGAACTGTCTTTTCTCCAGGGTGCTGTTCAGAGGTATAGGCTTCGGCTTTTGTTTTAACTGAGGCAGTATGGGCATTCCGCCACGGGCTCTGTTGCAACCGAGGTATACACTCTTATATGCTTCGGTTTTCCCATGACTGAAGCGTATATGGCGCGTTTAAAACCGAAATTTGTACTAGTGCTTATTCATTTTAGCATTTGAGTTTTGTTTAGATTGTAGGAAGTTGTAGTAAGTAGATTTTGTTGTTGTTCTGATACTGTTATTTTCTTCTCTTTCATTACTTTTCAAATTCTTTATTCTTTTAAACAGATGTTAGTTTAGACTAGTTTCAATTCTTTTATTTTAGTTTCTTTCATTTTAAATGTCCCCACCTGTTTAGTACTTAGTAAGTAAATAATTAGTAAATAACTACAAGACCTTAACCATACACTTTAATCTTAATTAGCTGAGTCTTACGATTGATATTTTGGTTGCCCTATGCTACATTAGTGGGGACCAGACTTTGTTCCGCCTTAGGCGACTAAAAGCCAATTTAACACTCTCCCAAAAGCAGTATTGCCTAGACATAGGGATATGAGGGTTGGTTGCCTTTAAGCTTCTATGCGTTTATAACGCAGAATTAATTGCTAGGGAGACAAGACATTGTAAACTAGTAATTAAGGATAAACTTTCTTCGCTGAGATATCGGGTCTAAAGTAAATTAGAAAGTGGCATTAACATTAATGAAGAAGATGAATCCATAAATACATGAGAGTGGATAGGATAAGTGGAACCCCAACAACATAATCATTCCATATTTTACAAACCAATCACCTGAGCATTCTTATTGTCAATTAATCAACACTTGCATTCATGTTTATTTTCTACAATTTAAACCAAAAGATTTTGTTCTCAAGTCATATTTAATCAAGAAATCACATAATTTTTTAGGCCGTGAGTCTCTTGGGAAACGATACTTGGTCTTACCATATTTATTACTTGATACAATTTAGTACACTTGTCGAGGTCCTAACAAGTTATTGGCGTCGTTGTCGGGGATCAAAAATTTTGTTTATCAATTCCATAACAAGATGATAAGCTTCTACAACTTCAAGTAATACTACACGTTGATTCAGACTTCATTCATGATTCTCTTGCTGATGTTGATGGTGAGGGAAAAGAAATAGCTATAAACTTACTCAATCAAACAAAGATAGATAAAGAATATGAGGAATAATATACATTTCAAGTGAGGGTGAGGGTGACATTGATAGTGATTATGATGACACAAATACCTCATCGGTAATTCATACATTAAAATTGATTACATATCTTTTATTAATAATGCTTTACATTAATATGATTGTGATTTCTAATAATTGAAGTTACAAGAGACAAGATAATTGACAAATTTGGTTGTAGAAAGAACGATCATGTTTGAGTCTTTTTTATTTAGATTATTTATTTATTGAAAATCGATTGTTCTAATTTCATTATTCTATCAAATGTTATATATGCAATAAGTTTCACTTGTATATGACACCAAGGGATAGAGGTGGTGGTCCTCTACTACCTAATCATGGTAGTCGAGTTGTTCATGTTAGTGAGAGAGCTTCATCTAATACTAACTCTCTTAGTTCGTCCATTCATCTAACAACCATTGAGTGTACATGTCCTATCCACAAAGAACCCTTGTCTCGTGCTGTCTTTTCAATAGAGCCACTATGAATCAACATTCACCAATATAGGGGTCACTTACACCTGAGTATGAGTCGGCCAATGTCATGGATCAAAGGCCATGGTTTCATGTTGAGAAAGGAGAGTAAGTAAAATTTAATTTATTTTTTATTCTTCAATATGTCATTATTTTGACAATATGTTTACATTGTTTTATACTAACAAATGGTCCTTCTACTATAATCTCACGCATCATCAAGCAACAATTTGATGAACCTAGTCCTACTTGGATGAAAGATCATATTGACCTTTAAGATAAAAGGTTCGAAGAGTTTAAGGTAATTTCCATGATATTTACATTAACATTATAATAGTCAACTATGTTTTTTAATTGATTTTTTATGCAAAAAAGAGTATTTGTGGGATCTAGAACAAGAGTGAGTCATAATATCAATTTTTTTTTATACAAAAGGCTCTCGTATTTTCAAAACTCTAATGAATAAAATTAGGATGGGTCAAGACAAGGGGAACTAGATTGCACCAAATATTCAAGCAACCTTGGTCTTACATTGGAGTTCTACAAAATTCCAAAAGAATAGTGTCATTGCCATGACAAATCGGACTGTTGAGAATGGAGCTTCAGCCTAATGTGGTGGTTCCATATCTATGACAACTCACTTTGAGAAAATTGTAATCTTATTAATTATATCTTTATATTTTCTATATCAATTCAAATTCAACATATTACACTTAGGTATTCAATTTTATCTTGTGTATAAATATATTAAACTAAGGAGCTATAATGATGACTAACTGCTTCTGAAGTTGTAGCGAGAACAAAGAAAATCAAGACTGAAGAATGAATCAATTATAAGACTCGTGACCTTGTAGTGTGTTTAAACTTTATGTCATAATTTAATATTTGTTACATGTTTTGTTCACAACAAACATTTTTCACTTTATTTTTAGGAGAAATATAAGCAATGTCGAAAAGAAGCCTAACAACATCAAATACTTCCCCTTCACAAAAACTTTCCTCAGTATTGTAAAATAAGCCTTCAATGTCTCGCGTTCATCATCGGAAAACGAAAAAGTCAACGTTAAAATTGACCGGTAGCATTTTTGTAAATAAAAGTTCAGTTTACAGGTCGGATATAGACTTGTCTAACGTCAATTTGTTTTAAGACGTTAGATATTGTGAAGGTCGGCGTCCTATTGGGTAAATTTCGCAAAAATGCTTGGCGCGAAAGTGAAAAAGTACTTATGTATGATGTCGAATGTCCTAGAATTAGACGTCAAATGATTATAAGATGTCGAATGCCTAAGAATCAGACATTATATGTTAGTGAATTCAATAAAAATTTGGGTGGGAGGTTGAAAATTCATTCACTTTATCTTAACACGAGACCCCTCTTCTCTACTCAAACTTTTCTCGAATGAAGCTTGGTGACCAGCACATGTAATATTTTTTCATTTTATACAAATGCATGTTGGTTAACTACTTTAGGTATGATTTTCGTTTGTTTTGACCGATTATTTTCGTGTTCTTTTCCTTCATAGGCGCATTCTGCTTTCTCTCACTAGCGGTAACACTTTATGTTAACAAACCCACCTTTTTAAGGTTAGTTTTCATTTTAAAGAACTTGTTTGTTGTTTTTATTTATTGTTCTTGTTTGTTGTTCATACTACACTACACGTTATGCATCCAAGCTTTAAGGCGAAACTAGTAGTATATTCAAAATAATTTCAAATGACTTGAAATTTTGTTCAAAGCACCAAAATATCATGAGAAGCCCCCACAAAAAATTTTAGATCAAAATTCAAAATCTAACTATGTGAAATAATTTTGCAAAGTTTGGAAACAAACAAAAAAAATTGACGAAAAATAGAAAACAACATTTTTTTTTTTAAAATCTAGAAGGAACAACCGGCTATGGGGACTGCCATGTGATTGGAAATTTTCTCATAACCCAAGTCCATATATAATAATAGCAAATTGGACAACCGGAGCAAATGTTATGGTCATTTAAAGATCTATATATGGTTGTTCACTTTCCAAATAATTTTTATACTTCACAAAGACCCAAAGTAAGAGCTCCATGTGTTTTTTCCTAAGCTACGGGTTCTAAGGAGTAGTAAAAAAGTATCAAACCAAAACTGATAACCATTGCTATCAAATCCAAAAATCATAAATTAATACTACTATTGTCATAGCTTTTGTGTTTTTCCTTATAGTTTATAGTTCATGCTATGTAAAATACCAAAAACTAGATTACATTTTTTCTTTTTTTTGCTTTTCAGGTCTCGTTGAGTTGTAAAAATGGATCACAATTAATTAAAAAAAAGAAAAAAGTTTATTAACATTGGACAATGACAATATTAGACGTTAATTGACGTTAATTAACGTCAGACAATGACAATATCCGACATCAAAATTTGCTCTATGTCCGACATTGGATATTATTCTGACATCAATTAACATCAATTAATGTCGAATTTTTAAATCCAACGTCAATTTAACGTCTCCCAATACGATGTTGGTGTTTTCTTAGACGTTAAAGGCCAAAAGACATAGACGTAAAAACTCTTTTTTGCACTAGTGCCTATTACCTCAGTTGATGATAATGACATATACTTTGCTATTGTTGAAGGTGAAAATAAGGGGAGATGTGTATGAACTTAGTGCATTAAGCAAAAGGTTTTCTCATTATTCTACATGTGCTCTCTTTAGTACAGGTCAAGCTTCAATCGTTCATCAAATAAAAGAGATGTGTGAAACTATTTGGAAATTAAATTAATGGTGAACTGAAAATAAAGACAAGGTATTTCAAAAAAAGATGACACATAAAGATGTACAGAACAATAGAATGAATATGCATACCCCAACAAGAAGAGGTTATGAAACTTATTTTACAACACATAAAGGAGTAGAATCTTATGTCAGACCCTTCTCATCCTCGTAGCAATCGAGATGATGTAATAGATCATTCTAGTGATAGTAGTCCACAAAAACATTACTTATGTTTAATTATATGATGACTTTAAAACTTTTGCATGTGTATTTAAGAACTATTTTCATTTTGGTTTTATGTTGAATCATTTAATATAAATTTTTATAGAGAATTGTATATAAGTAGATTGATTTCTCAATTTATTTAGCCACTACTTATTATTTTAATTAAATTAAAAATTGTATCTATTCGTAATTGAATTAGCTACCAGAAACTATTTTTATTAAATTAAAATTTGTTTCTATTAGCAATAGAAATTTTGATGGTTGTTTCACGACCGATTTTGAAATTGACGTCACTAGTACAAAATCAAGATTCTAACGCGGGTAATGTGCTTCGGTTTTCAGAAAACCGAAGCATAAAACAATGCGGTGGTAGTTTTGTGATTATAATGATTTTATAGGCCTCGGTTCTCCTTGAACCGAATCAAAAAAGTATTTATAGGCCTCGGTTCTCTTTGAACTGAGTCAAAAAAGCGTTTATTACCTCGATGACTATAAGACCGAAGCATAAAAGCCTGTCAACATTACGCGGGTCCCTACACGCATTAAATTAGACCTCGGTTAACCAAATAACCGGGTTAGTATGCTTGATATTTTCTGCCCACTTTTCTGCCCACTCTGGTCTTTCTTTTTTCTCTCTCTCCTTCCACAGTGCATTCACTCCACTCTTTCCTCTTCTCCGTCTTCTTTTTTCACCATTCTCACCCTTACACATTCGTCACCGTTTCGAACAACACTCTTCAAGGTCTCCAACATCCTCGCCGCCGACCTCCACCGCATCTCCGGCCTCCGTAATTTGCCTCAATCTCCGCTCACCTCCGACACCGCCATGGGCTTCGGGAAGTGCTTTGTGAACCCCTGCATCAGATCCGCGCTGCAGCGCCTCCTCGGTGCCTCCAACGACTATGTCGCTGCCTCTAACGACTGTACCGGTGCATCTCGCTGCTGCTCTCCGTCGTCCTCTGTCGCTGCCTCCAACGCATCTCGCTGCTGCTCTCCGTCGTCCTCTGCCGCTGCCTCCAACGCATCTCGCTGCTGCTCTCCGTCGTCCTCTGCCGCTGCCTCCAACGACGTTTCTGCGTTTCTGCTCCCTTCGCCGCCTCCTCCCTCCGCCGCTCCTCCCTCCGCCGCTCCTCCCTCGTGGCGCATCATCTCCTCGATCGAGCAGAAGGAAGAGAGCCGCGACAACGAGGATCCAAGATCGAGTCCGAGCAATGGTCCAAGCGTTTCTGCGATTCTGCGTTTGTGGTGAGTTTTTTACTTTTATCTTTCTTTGCTGATAATTGTTTCTGTGTTTCTGCGTTTCTATCTTTCTTTGCTGATATTTGTTTCTTTGATTTTGATCTTTGGACCTTTACAGGATTTGTGTGATGTGTTGTGTGTTTGCTTGGTTTGGATTGGATCTGGTTGTTTGTGGGTGGTGTTCATTTTGTGGACCACGATGATTGTAACAGGAGCTTTCATATCATGGAAGAGTTGAAGATGACAGGAAATGTTACGAACAGTGTTCATGATGAAGGGGAAGGTAATGAGATGAATGTGAACCTTGATTCCCCTTCTAAGGAAACCGCGATTAAGTCCCCAGGGGCTCCTCGAGTCTGGGAAAAGGCGAAGGCAATACTGCTAATTTTGGTGTTGATGGGGTGGTTGAACCCTCCAGGATAGATGGCTTGACCACTGATAAGAAATTGAATGTATGAACCTCGTTTAAAAAAGAAAGGACTCTATTGCCTCGGTTCAAGCTACAACCGAGGCATAAAATTCTACGAAAAAATTCAAAACTTCTACTGTTTCGGTTAAGGTTGAACCGAGGTCAAATCCTCTTTTTTTATGTCTCGCCTGGATATACCTCGGTTCGAAAACCGAGGCCTACAGCGGAAACTAACCGATGTTGTTTTGCCTTTCTGTACTAGTGCGTCAAAGTGTTTTGTGATTAGCATTTTCACTTCCATTTATTGTTGGTGGCTAATTCAGTCGTTAAGATTTGCGACTGATTTTAGCTTTTTAACTACTGATTTTTTGTTAGAACTAAAATATTTCTTTTAATCAAGCTCCCTTTTTTATTACACTTGTAGATTTTTTGCATGCCGTATCCTCTCACATTGAGTTTGAATATTCACATACAAAAATATATTTGTTGCATGCAACGCAGTTTGATGAATTAAGTGCTTCTTTCTGAAATGTGGTACACTGGTAGATAGGAGGAGTGCAAAGGAGTGTGGATGAGTAGATTCTGAAGTAATTTCTGACAGTTTATAAAATGCAAGAAGTGATTGAAAGAGAGAGAGAGAGAGAGGAAGACATAAATGAAGGGAAGAGAAGGTGGGTTGGGGACATTTAACAGAGGAAGGTTTCCTGGTGGAGGAGAGGAGGGTGAGTGAGGAAGAAAGAAAGCATGGTTGTTTGAAGTTGGTCACTGTTGAAGTGTGCATTAAAGTGAATTCAAAGTGGTTTAATGAAGGCAGGTGAACTCGTTTGGGTTTCAACATTGAACTCTGTCCCTTTCTCTACGCCTTTAATGCTCCGGTAGGTAACACCTTATTTCCTTTCCCATTTTCAGATGCCTCTTTCTTCTATCTAATAAAGAGAAAGTAAAACACCAAATACAAATCTGAAAATAAAGTAGAAACTAAATTTCAGATTCCTTTTTATTTTTACCCAGGGACCATAAATGTCTTACACAAAACAATCATGATCCAACAGTGCATGCAAGATTTCTTGACTGCAAAACTCTTTTGTCAAATATTTTAAACAATTGCATTCTTAAGATTCAAATTCGATTCAAATGGAACAATATGTAAAAGGATTGTGTCATAATAATTCAAAGCTAGAATAAAAAATATTGATGTTTTTATTATATTATTTTTAAAAGATCTATTTATTATTTTTTTGTACAAATCTTTTTCTTAAATAAGAAAGAAAAAAAGGGATGCTAATTAGTTAAGGTGAAATATCTGCACTTGTAGGACCTATCTTTTATATATATATATATATATATATATATATATATATATATATATATATATATATATATATATATATATATATATATTTTGTGTCAATAAATTGTAGGATCTTTGATGATATTTTTAGTATATCTCATTTTACACTCAAACAAATATAGGGGTAGAGTTTGTTTACTTATCTATAATATAATTTTAAAATTTTTATTTTTCTTTTCGTAGTTGAACTAATTTATTACTTTGCAAATTATTTTACTTTTTTAATATCTTTTATATGTAAAAAAATTATAATTAGATCATTCCACCCCTATATTAATTTTAGTTAAATATTTGGGTTATAGTTATTTCTGTTGGATAATGTTTCAGAAGTTGATTGTGCTATTGAGCGAACGGATTGTGTTAATTCTTGGATTGTTTGTTGTGTTTTTCTCTATCGTTCATTAGGTCTCCAAAGTCTCTTATTTGTCCAGAATCGTTGAGATGATATCTGGTGAAGGTACTCCGATGCTAAAATTAGTAGATGACCGACCGATATAGTATTAATAAAGTGATATGTTGCATGTCTAATGTCTGTGTCTGAAAGACATACCTTAGAGCTTTATAGTGGTTGTTGTGGACTTTTCCCTTTTTGGTAACCTAATCACGATCTAATCAGGTTAATTTATCATTACTATTTTTAATCTAACCATTCTATAACCTGTCAATCATGTCGTTCACTCAATGTGGTCAGACATGGGTGATATGTCTAAGAGGTTGGTCCAAAATGGTTAGCCAAAAGAGCTTTCTCTAGAGTGTTTGACCAAGAGGGGTCGGCCAAAGGAACTTGGTTCAAATGAGCTCAGTCTGGTCGATCTAAAGTAGTTAGTTAAAAGTAGCCGGTCTAGAGGAGTTAAACCTGAACTGGTAAGTCAAATGAGCTCGGTCCATAATAATCGACCAAGAGTGATAAACCTAGAGGAGCTCGACCTAAAATTGTCGATCAAAGTAACTCAGTCCAAAGAGTCATCAGACTTGGAGTTAAATTGTTTGGTTGATGGTTGGACGTTTGAGATTAACCAAATAGATATACAATACAGATAAAATATTCTTAATTAATATATGCTAAAATAGAGGAAGTTGTTTCAAAATTTGTAAGAGTTTAAATTAAGGATAAAGCTACAAGTTTAATATTTATTAATTTGGTTTCTAATTTATTTGAGTGATTTTTCCTATGAATACTAATTAAGCTATACCACAACACTATGGTGAATACTCGTACTTTTAACATTGAATAAGAGTATTTTATTAAACTTTGGAAGAAACTAATCCAAAGCTTCATGGGCTTAACTATAAAGTTCTAAAATAAATAAACTTATTTAAATATGTCTAAATAATTCAAGAAGTAACATGGTAACTTATGTTTTCATTTTTATTTAAAAATTTTCAGAGAAGTGGTAAATTAAATACCATAAACCAATTGTATTTTCTAATTGTAATTAAATTTAAAAAATACTTGTTCATTTAATAAACAACTGCTTAATTTTTTGACTTGTCTATTTTTCTATTGCTGTTTTCTAAGCTATTCTCAATTCTGATATCTCACTCGTGCTACGTTAATTCGCTGGTTATTAATTATGCGCTTCCACTGTTTGATCGGTTATGTTGACTATGCGGCTTTTTGTTTCTAAGATTACTCGCCATTATTAAAGAAACCAAGAAAAAGGCGAAGAACTATGACAAATTAAAATTAGGTTTCGACTCGCAGTCCAAATGTTATCTTTATACTTTTAATTATTATTTGATATTTTTTTCAAATTAAATAATATTATAAATTTTTCTGATTTGAATAAAATATTAGATTAAATATGTTTTTATTCATTAAACTTTACCACAAAATTAGAATTTATTCATATTCAAAAGTTTGATAAATTTTGATTCTTAAACTTAAAAATTGGATATAGTCTTCTTAACTCAACCTTAAATGTTTTTATTTATTTTAATATAAAATAATTGAATTAAAAGAATTATATCCATTTAGTTTTAAAATTTAAGATCAAAATATATTAAAGTTTCTGATGAAGAGAAAATTCAATTTTGCATCAAAATTCAATTACTAAAAACATATTTAATATTATCCTATTTCTTTATTATAGTCATTTATGACTTTTTTTTGCTAAAATTAAAACAAATCTTTAGTTTTTAGTTTGAAGATACTATAAAATATCTAATTTTAGTGTAGTGAGTCGATATATTTTTCTTTCTATTATAACTAGTTTTTATTTATAATGAAATTAGGAATATAAGCTGAAAAAGAAATTTGTTGAGAATTATGCATTTGACTAGAGATAAGACTAATTTACAATATATAAATGAGTGCAAACTTCACTTTTCAAATCAATTTTATAAGGTTGAGTTAGATTTATAGTTTATTTCATAATATTTCAGAATCATGGGTTAGAGTTTATCTTAACAAAGTTTGATATATGTTGGGTGTTGTAAAATAATATTTTATTACAAAAAAAACGTTGGATTTGAACGTTGGACAACGTTCAAAAGTGAAAACGTTCAATTTTTTTATTTATTATTCATTATTGTTGTCAAAAAATTCTTTGGTGTAACATTTAGTTTATTTACTTATTTATTATTCATTATTGTTGCAAACTGTCTTTGACCAAGTTTCTCACCTAGAGGGACTTCCTCTTGCTCTATAAATAGAGCATTTCCTACATTCCAAAACACATAAGAAAAAAGCTTTCTCTTTCCGTCTCAAAAGGCAAATTTATTCCGCAAGTTATCTTCTTAGTTTTTTCTTTCTTTCTTCTTTTATCCTCCTTTTATATTGGGTTTATTCTTTTACTTTCTTTAGAGTTCCTTGCTAGTTCTGTGATCCGCAAAAATATCTAGAAAGTTCTTGTTGTATCTTGGGGAACTTGCGCAATACCTCGTGATTGCACCAACCTTATTCCTTGCTAGTTTTGTGATTAAGGACTCTTCATAGTGAATGTTTATGAAATTATTAATTAATCAAGTTCTTCTACTTATATTGTTGACTTGTATGATATATGACATGCTAGATTAGGGCATGTGAATTCCCTATATGTTTTGAAATTACAACAATTAGGATTAATTAATATGCATGATAAACAAAGTAGTAAATGTGATATATGTGTAGAATCTAAAATGACAAAGAAAACATGTTATCCTATAGAACATTAAATTGAATTGTTAG
Source organism: Vigna umbellata (assembly GCF_029865625.1). Taxonomy (NCBI): domain Eukaryota; kingdom Viridiplantae; phylum Streptophyta; class Magnoliopsida; order Fabales; family Fabaceae; genus Vigna; species Vigna umbellata. The sequence goes on along the minus strand of NC_142165.1, from coordinate 33,051,439 downwards.
GGTTAATTTATATACTAATCTAGCTGATTTGAAACAAACCATGTCTAGTAGAGGTAAAAATTATTTTGTGACCTTTATAGATGATTATTCTAGATACGCTAAAATGTACTTAATCAAACATAACAATGAAGCATGTGGTGTGTGTTTAACTTATAAAGCAGAAGTAAAAAATCAATTAAATAAGAAAATTAAGAGAATTAGATCAGATAGAGGTGGTGAATATGTATTATTTAATGAATTTTGTGTTCAAGAAGGTATTATCCATGAAGTGACCCCACCATATTCACCTAAGTCTAATGGAGTAGGCGAGAGAAAAAATAGAACTCTTAAGAAAATGATGAATGTTATGCTTATTAGTTCTAGTGCACCTAATAAGCTTATGTTTTTTACAAAATAGCATACCTCATAAGAAAACTGGTAAAACTCTCTATGAGTTATGGAGAGGTTATCAACCTAACCTTAAATATCTAAGAATGTGGGTGTGCCTAACTAAGGTGATGTTACCTAATCCTAAGAAAAGGAAAATAGGTTTTAAAACCTCTGATTGCATGTTCTTAGGCTATGCAAAGCATAGTGCTAACTATAGGTTTCAGGTTCTTAAAAGTGATGTGATTGATTATGACACTATAATGGAGACAAAAAATGTTGAGTTTTTTGAACATTTTTTTCCTTTAAAGGTTAGTGAGACATTTGATCCTATTGATAATAATAGTGATACCTTGAATGATGATTTAAGAAAAAGTAAAAGACAAAGGAAATAAACTTCCTTTAGAGATGACTTTTATACTTATCTCGTTAATAATGATTCAACTAGCTTTGTAGAGACTACTAGTGCTTTTGATGCGAAATAGTGGGATAAGGCCATTGAGACTGAATTTGAATTAATTAAGAAAAATATACTTGGACTTTAGCATATTTTCCTAAAGGAGCAAAACCCATTAGTTGTAAGTAGATCTTTAAGAAAAAATACCACCCTGATGGATCTATAGAGAATTAGTAGCAAGATTAGTAGCAAAAAGGATTTACTCAAAAATCCAACATATATTGCTTTGATACCTTTGCCCCTTTGACTAGGATTTCCTCCATTCGAGTATTGTTAGCTCTAACAGCTATCCATAAATTAGTGATATACCAGATGAATGTTAAAACAACCTTTTTGAATGGTGATTTGGAGGAAGAAATTTATATGACTCAACCTGAAGGGTGTGTTGTACCTGATCAAGAGAATAAAGTATGCAAACTTTTAAAATATTTTTTATGGGTTGAAACAAGCACCAAAACAATGGCATAAAAAACTTAATAATGTATTGTTATGTGATAGGTTTTCGCCTAGTGATGTTGATAAATGTGTGTACTCTAAATCTGAAAATTGTGATTGTATCATTATATATTTGTATGTGGATGCCATGTTAATTTTTGGTACATGCAATTAGATTGTCACTAGAACTAAATTGTTTCTAGGATCAAATTTTGAAATGAAAGACATGGGTGAAGCCAATGTGATTTTAGGTATTTGAATCATAAGGAAGGGATATAGTATATTACTATCCCAAGAATAATACATTGAAAAACTTCATAAGAAGTTTGAGTTTTATGACTTTAAACCAGTGAGTACCCCTTATGATGTTAATTCTAAATTAATGAAAAATAAAGGAGAATTTATTTCTCAGCCTAGTATGCCTAGATAATTGGGAGCTTACTACACTTAATGAGCTTTTTTAGAATTGATATTGCTTTTGCACTAGGTAGACTGAGTAGGTACACTCAATGTCCAAATCAGGAACATTGGGATGCACTTGCAAGACTTATGAGACACTTAAGAGGTTCAATGGATTATGCCATTGAATATAGTGAATTTCCCACTATACTAGAAGGGTACAATGATGCTAACTAAATCTCTTATTCAGATGAGACAAAATCTATTAGTGGTTATGTATTCACACTTAAGGTGGTGCAATTACATGGAGACTATAAGCTATCGTAACCTCGTCGATCCTCTCGTCTGCCTAGAAGTGGTGGGGACTTCATCGCCTGACGAATGAGGTGACTCAGCCATATATCTTTCACAATAAATAAGATGAAAGATTAATAAAACACTTATAAAATAACATATATTATTTAACAAAAGCCATAAATATTTACACAAACATGAATTTCATACATAATCATATGGATTGGTCATATATATATTCCCTCATTATGATCTTCTCGTATTGCTTGTATATCATCAATTAGAGGGTCGTCATCCAAATTTATTGTCGTTTTAAATGGATGGTTGTCAGCAATATGAAGATTACTTAGATTCTCTTCTTTATCTTGAATTTGCCTTTTTCCTTGGAGAGCAACATACCAATGGTCAGACGCAAGATCTTTGACATAAAAAACCTGACTTGCTTGATATGCCATGATGAACGGTTCGTCTCCATAACCAACCTTTCGAAAATCAACAAGTGTCATACTAGATTCATCTATTTTGACACCACTCTTATTGTCGACACACTTACATTTGAAGAGTGCAACGGAAAACTTAGTGTAATCAACCTCCCATATCTCTTCAATTCTACCATAATATCTCACGGATCCAATTACAGGATTTTGATCTTTGGATGTGGAAAATTGTAGTGACTCAACTTCTAGACTGATGCCACTATTTTGTACTGTGCTTTTATTATCCAAAGTCTTTGTATAGAATGTGCAATTATTAATTTCGTAGCCTGTACAACATACAACATCAAACTTCAAACCATTTGCTAGCCACAACAAAGTCTCAAAGGACCGTGATTCTTTCGAAACTTCATATTTGAACCAGGACAAGAATGTTCTGTTATGCTCCATAACCTGTCATTTATCTGATTGTCGTGGATAGTTGTCCTTTACAACGGCTTTGTGTGCTTCTAAAAATGGGATCACTTCATCTGTCTTGTTTAATATGTACATATGTGCTTTCATCAATTCTTCACGACTTTTCGTCACCACATTCACATTTCGGATGCTTTTACTTGTACAATATCTATTCAACCATGATGTCCGAGGGACTCCTATCGGATTTGCTTTAGTCATATAATCAGAGCAAAACTCAATACTTTCTTCAACAATATATCTTTCAACCATTGAACCTTCTGGACAATATTGATTTTTGACATACACTTTCAAAATCTTCATATAACGCTCATAGGGTACATCCATCTTAAGTGTACTGGTCCACACAACTTTATTTCTCTGACCAAATGAACAAGTAAATGCACCATGATGTCAGAAAAGGGTGGAGGGAAAAACATTTCTAGTTGACACAAGATGATGATAATTTCGCTTTGAAGTTCATCTAACTTTGTAGGATCGATGACTTTACTACAAATTGACGAGAAAAATGAGCACAATCGAGTTATGGTCTGCCTAACTTTTTTGGACAAAATTCCACGAATTGCCACCGGTAACAACTGTTGCATTAAGACGTGGCAATCGTGAGACTTCAGTCCAACAAGCTTTAAGTCCTGCATTGACACTAAGCTCTTGATATTTGAAGAGTATCCTTGTGTTACCTTGATACTCTTTAAACAAAGACAAAATCTTATCTTCTCTTGTCTGGACATTGTGTAACATGCAGGGGGCAAATAAGTACGTTTACCAATCTCTCTTGGTGCCAACTCTTCTCGGATCTTCATGTCAACCAAATCCAAACGCGCATTCACTCCATCTTTGGTTTTTCCCTAGATGTTTAGTAGTGTACCAATCAAGCTATCACAAATATTTTTCTCTACATGCATGACATTTATGCAATGTCTAACATCTAACTTTGACCAATATGGAAGATCAAAGAATATTGATTTCTTCTTCCAAGGGGTCGTTAGAGAACACTTCTTCGAGGTTTTCCCAAATACATGATGTACTTTATTAACTTTTTCAAGAACTTCAAGTCCAGTAAGTGGAATGGGTGCATTTTCTTTCTCTTATTCTCCATTAAATGCTTTCTTTAACCTTCGATATGGATGATTAGATTGTAAAAATCGCCGATGATGCATATACACTATCTTCCTTCCGTGTTTTAATTGATGAGCTGTAGTGTTTTCTTCACATATAGGACATGCTTTATGACCCTTCACATTGTACCCCGACAAATTACCGTAAGCTGGGAAGTCATTAATGGTGCAAAATAACATGGCATGCATCATGAAAGTTTCTGAAGCAAAGGCATCAAATATTTCAACCCCATCGACCCACAACAACTTCAAGTCTTCAATTAGTGGCAAGAGATAAACATCGATGTCATTTCCAGGCTGCTTTGGACCAGATATTAACATTGACAAGATCACGTACTTTCTTTTCATGCATAATCCAGGAGATAAGTTTTAAATTATCAGTATAACGGGCCAACAACTGTGATTGATACTTAAATTACCAAATGGGTTCATTCCATCAGTAGCTAAGCCAAACCTAAGATTTCTACATTCTTCACCAAATTGGGGGAATTCTTGATCAATATTTTTCCATTGCTTTGAATCAGCTGGAAGACGAAGCAATCCATCAGTTGTTCTCTCATCTACATGCCATTTTAGGTTTTTAGCGTCTTTGGGATTCGTGAACAAACGCTTAAGTCTGGCCACGAGTGAAAGGTACCAAACTACTTTCAAAGCAGAACCATTCTTTTTTATGTGACTATTATCTTCACCGTTGTTTTTTGACTTGTATCGTGATAGCCCACATTTTGGACACTTTATCAAAACTTCATTCTCATTCCTATATAATATGCAATCATTCGGACATGCATGTATCTGTTTATACTCCATACCCATCGGACAAAGAATTTTTTTTGCATCATAATTACGAGTGGGTAAAGTATTTCCATCTGGCAGCATTTCATTCAACAATGACAACAATTTTGTAAAACTCTTATTAGTCCATCCATTGGTTGCCTTTAAATTCAAGAGCCTTAACACAGCTGATAACCGTGTGAACTTAGTTGAACCGGCATACAAAGGAGTCTTCGCATCAGTGGACATCGTTTCATACACATGCGCTTTGGCAAAAGCTTCTACGCCAACATCGCGGATTATGTCCTCTAAGTTGTCTTCTTCTGCTCCATCTTCCATATCCATTGTGGAATCATATACATTTTCAGTTTGAGAGACAATTGGAAAGTCTGTTAATTCGTCGTGCCATATCCATGTTGTATAACTTCGTATGAAACCATCATAGATAAGATCTTCCTTAATATCAGTTGTGTTCAACTTCCTCCCATTCAAACAGTTCACACAGGGACATCTGAACTTGACTTCATCATCACCACTTGTACTCGCGTTATGTTGCACAAACTCTATAAATTCTTCTACCCCTCTCTCGTACTCAGTGCTCATGCGTGGTAAATTAATCCACCCTCGATCCATACACATGTTTACTGAAATTTTTTACACAATTTCAATAATCTTGAATGATCACCTTGATCGTGTTTGTATTCAAGGTGTGACCCTATCCCATTCAAGAAGATTCACTTTTTTTAGTTTATTAAACATATCAATTTTAAACAACATATCTTAAATTTCACGAAATTTTGCCACCATTTTGCATTGGTCTTCAGGTTACACGAAATGAAAGTGATTATAAATCACAATCAAATATGCACCCGAAGATCAATACAAAACACAATTTTCATGACATTTAAGACATGTATATTAAAATTGATATGTTATAATAACTTATGAAAAAGTTATTACTCTTCTTAAATTGTCCAACTGGACAATTCAAGATTCAATACTCGTAAATTATTATTACCATCTCCTCGATTCATTTGTAAAAAGTACGTTTGTTCAAAAAATCTGGAGATAGTAAATAATTTTTATATTGAATCTCAAACGGGAAACTAAGGCTAATTGTCAACAACATCAATATATTCAAGCAAATTAATAATTACATATGCAACATGTAATATATTCTACCAAACAATATATTTAAGCAAACAACTCCACTACCTTTCAAATTCTAGCACATAGTTCCACTCATACTTAGTTCTAGAAGACGATTATAATTTCATAAATTATTATTATTATTACATAAATTAAGTATATATTCAATTTTATATGAAAATGACAATATCAAATCGGTAATATAATAAAATGATTTAGATCAAAAAAAGAGTTAAAGTTATATATCAATTAAATAGGTTATGCTAGTTTTGAAAGTATCATATCACTTTCATATTTTACTCTTAAATATTATTAATTTGTATTAATTAAATATAATGAATTAAATTTGTTCATCTTATTTGATATAAGGCTAGCTTTTCCTTTTAATTAGCCATTAATTTATATTCAAAGCTTTAATTAGTCATTATTCATTTATTTAAAGTAATAACCACAGTATATCCGAGTTGTTTTTGGTGGGTTCTGAAAGTATGTTGGTTCTAAAAGTGTATTGAAGCTCATTCTGCCAACTCCAAATCGATAGTGAGGCTTATCTAAACCTAAAGTTCTGATACCAAGTTTGTTCCTTTGAATAAGTAGATGTTTCCATAACAAATTATAAAGCAAAACACAGAGAGCAGGGATACTGGAATAGTTTCAATCAACAGACCAACTCAAATTAATATTAAAGACATTTCAAAAATTTACTGTGAAGCACAGTGAGGGCGCGAGCAGCAACGGCTACGACGGCAGCGACCAAGGTAGCACCAAAAACGAAGGCAGCAAAGCGGCAACGACGGAGGCGGCACAAATAAAATGAAGGACTCGCTGTGGCGATGAAGCAACAGTGGTGGCGGCACAGACGAACCAACAACGCGAGAAAAATGAAACGAGTGCTGAAACTTTCCAACTTAATAAACGATACTACCTCGGTTTTCAAAAACAACCGAAGTAGTAGAGGACTATATGCCTCGGTCCGAAGACCACCCGAAGCCGAAACTACCAATGACACCGGTTCTGAAGCAACCGAAGTTGTAACTCTTGGACAAAACGAATAGAAACTTCAAAAAGTGCTTCAAAAAGTGGTACGGTGCAAAGGTGGCAAGGCTTTATGCCTCGGTTTTGCGAGAAACCGAAGCAGTATAGCCTTTTCATAAAGTGGTCAGCTGACTTGTTCAGACGTGCAAAGGCTTTATGCCTCGGTTCTTGAAGAAACCGAAGTAGTATCATCTTCGGTACGTGGTTTTAGGCACCGGTTCTGAAAGCAGCGAGGTGGTAAGTGCTTTATGCTTCGGTTTGCCATGCAACCGAGGCCTATAGTTGAACTTAATTTCAAATATGCCACCGCGTTTTTATAGGCAACGGTTTGGTATAAAATGAGATATAATGTGCGAGTTTAAAAGCAAATATTCTACTAGTGACTATTCGTGATTTAGTCAACAATTTTAATTACATTAGATCTATTGTTTCACTCGTTATTGAACCAACTGCTAATATATATATATATATATATATATATATATATATATATATATATATATATATATATATATATATATATATATATATTTGAAGTAAATATGATTTTATAAACTGATTTTTTGAATTTGTATTAGACTTAAATTTCATCTCTTGAAATGTGATATTGAAGTTTAAAAATGAATAAAAATATTATGTAAAAAACTGAAATTTAGAAAAGAAATGAAGAAAGTATTGTAAAGTTTTCTAGTTTAAGTTTTCTATGTTACAACTCGTTAAAATTGAAGTGAAAAATAAGAATAAAAATAAGAAAAGAATAACTAATATTATTTTGAATTTTAAAAGTAACAAATTAAATGAAAAGGAAAACCTTTTAAGAATGAGTGACTTTTAAAAAATCACACTTAAAAAATAAGTGATTATGAGTGCGACAAGTACATGTTAACAAGTAACAATAGCTTCATGATGTTAATTTAGCTATCTATATTTGGAATCTCTACAAATTTACTTAAGAAATCGGAGATTAATTATAAAATATATATTTAAAGAGCTTTGTTTTTTTTTAAAGGACTATTGATTTTGTGTTTTTGTTAGCTAGATATTATTGTGTCCCTATTTGGATGGATTCTCTAATAGAGTTACGAATATGATGTGCATGAAGGTAAGGAAACTCTTCCTGTAATTCCACAAAACAGAAGGTTTAACCTATCGTTCAATAAAAAACTATTATCTAGTTTGACTTTATTGATTTTGGTAATTGCTGAACTAAAAATTATACCAACAATGTTTTGTGATTGAGTATTACTGAAATGATATTTCTGTAAAGTTTTTTCCATAGGGAGAAATAATTCTCAATACATAATGCAAGATTCTTATTTTCTCCTCACTAACAAAAAAAACATACGTTTTCGCGGAAGTAATTTTTACCTTATGATTATAACAGTGTCGTCAAAATGGGTTGAAACCCGTGAGTCAATCCGACTCACCACGGGTTTGAAAACAAATTTGAAAATTTTGATGTGAGTCAATTTTAACCCAGCTCGCTAAGAACCCGGTTCATCCGAGTTGAACCCGTGGTGAGCCGGGTTGGCTCACCAATCCACCTTTTTTTTTTTGAAATCAAATTAATTAAATTAATTATTCAAATATTATTTTTTTTTATTAAAATCAAATTAATTATTCAAAACACATAACCTTTACTTCGCAGTAGAGCTTTTCGTGCTGCATTGTGCTGTTGTCTATCCAAAAGTCCCCTTTGCTATATATTTTTGTTAATGACTATGTGTAGTTTCTTGGTCAAACGGTTGTGTATGTCTCATTAAACTAAATTGACAAAATTTGATGCTTGATAGCTTAGAATATATAACAATAGAGTTCTTTTGTTTCATTTTCTTTTATATCAATTGGTTCAATTATTATTGTTTCAATTTGATCGATCAAAGTAACATATTATAAGAATGTCAGAAGAAGAGAGTGAAAAAGAGTTAAGTGAGCTAATGGGCCAACCCGTTTAACCCACCAACCCGTGTGGGTCGGGTCGAGTTCAAATTTTTTCGACTCGCTAATAAATTAGTCGGGTTGGATTGACTCACTAAGTGGCCAATCCGTGGTGGATCGGGCCGGGTTACCCATTTTGACAGCTCTAGATTATAACAAAATAAAAAATTATTATTAAAATAAAAAAATAAAAAAATATATATTTTCAAAAAATAATTATAAAAAAATATATGTAAAAAATTTAAAGGATAAAATAATTAATAAAAATAGAATTGGTAATAATATATGTACACTAAATAACAGTTATATATGAAAATGAGTAAAAAAAAGAAAGAAATTAAAATTTTAAATTATGTTTAATTATATAAAATAAAATATTAATTATTAAATTATCTATTTCTAAATGTTAATTTCTCTTTAAATTATTAATTTTCATCTATTTTATCTATTTTTTCTCTAGCTTTCTGATACTTTTGTTTTTATTTATTTTTCAAATATATCTCTAGTACCCGTAGTAAGCTTTAAATAAATAAACTTTATCTCATCAAAATTTACTTTAAGCTAATTTTCTCCATTTACTCTAAAACTTTCTTGTCTTTTTTTTCTTCTTTATTTTCGATATGTGAATATCATAGGATTTCACATGTTCAACCAATTAAGAATGTTTTTTTTTCCTGTTTAGTTTTGTTCTTGAGCAATATTTGGTCAGTTAAACAAGTGTAGCATAGTTTCGGATTTTGTGGACCTTGGGAGATTATCCAATTCTTTTCCCCAATTTGGATAGTTTTTGCCAGGAAAGAAAACGATCACTATCAATTAAGGAGAGTTGAATTAGGGGAAACATTGTTTGAAATTCTTTTTAAAATTGTATGGAATTGTATGTAAAGTAATACATAAAAATTGTTGAATTGAGTTTGAAATTCTAATTATATATATATATATATATATATATATATATATATATATATATACTAGTAAAAAAATTGGATATAAAATGTACAATAGACCTTATTTTTAGCGGAACCGAAGCCTATTAGAACACGGTGACACATTCGTAAATTAGGCAAACTTTTATGACTCAGTTCACTGTAAACTGAGGCATATACAACATACTGCCTCGGTTAACTGGGGACCCGAGGCAATATGTCCTGTCCATCACTGACACATCTGATTTATGGCACGTTGCAGTCCTTTCTGTGCAAACCATACGACATCGGTTAAGTAAGAGCTGGTGTAAAAAGTTGTTTATGCTTCGGTTGAGTGGTAAACCGAGGCGTATAAGAAGTTTTTCTAAGCGTTGTGGCATCAGTTATTGGGTGAATCGAAGCATATAGTGGTTTATTGCCCCGTTTATTCAATTAACCGAGGTAGTAGAGGCTGCTTTACTTTACTTCCAAGGGCGTAAAAACATTTTACCCTACTGTTGTTCCTCTTTCTTCTCCTCGCAAAAACTGGTTTTTCTGCTTCCTTGGTCGTGCCTCCATTGCTCTCTGCAGCGAAGCTTTTGTTCGTCCATTGCTCTTAGGCGAAGCATGCTCTCATGCGCGTTGGTGCCTCCATTCCAGTCACCGCCACCGCTGCTCCGCCACCCTGCACCGTTGGACTTCAACGCTTTCTCCACGGCGTTCTTCGATTCGCAATCGCACGCTGACGAGTCGGGGAGTTGGGTTTTGAATAAGAGTTTTGTGTCGTCGGAGCGGCGATTCGCCTCCAATGGTGGAGGGTTTGTGAGAGAGAGGAAGGTTATTGAGTTTGGCTCGAGCGGCGGCGCTGATTCAAATCACTGGAACAAGAAGAAGGGCGAATCCAACGTTGGTAGCAAGAGTGTTGATGCTGGTGGAGGGAGACCAAGGCTTGTTCTGCAACCTCGATCTCTGTCGGTGTTCAATGAAGGGAGGATGGGAATGTGGAGAAACCTAAAGGGGTTAAGGAGACAGTCGGAGGTGACGCCTTTGTGAAGAGGGGTGTTGGGTCTTCAAATAGAGGAGGACAATCCAAGATGGTTCTAAGAAGGGTGATCCAAAGGCACAAGCCTTGAAAACTGCTAAGGTAGTTAAGTCTAGACCTACCTTTAAGAAGAAGGCAAAGAAGATCCGAACTTCTGTAACTTTCCATAGGTCGAAGACATTGAAGAAGGACAGGAACCCTAAGTACCCTCATATTAGTGTGCCACCAAGGAACAAGCTTGATCATTAGCAGATCCTGAAGTTCCCTCTTAGTACTGAGTCTGCTATGAAGAAGATTGAGGACAACAACACTTTGGTTTTCATCGTCGACCTAAGTGCAGACAAGAAGAAAATGTATGACATCCAGGCCAAGAAAGTTAACACCTTGATCAGGTAAGCATCTATGCAATGATTAATTGGTTTTGATAGTAATAATTTGATGACTTGCTATTGCTAATGAATTTGATAGCATAGTTAATTTTTTATTTAACTAGTGGCATAACATGTTGGGTTGTTTTACTATTCTTTTAAAAACACCTTTATTTCAATACATTATGGCAAATATAATTCCCAGTCCTGTTTGTAGGCCTCTTTTATGCCCTTAAGCAACCATCATGTGTCGTTCCTATTCTTTGTTTTATGTTTTAATTACAGGTTTGGGCGTTGTTACCAGTTTGATGCAGTGGCAACATTATTGAATTAATAATTTCATTTGTGGATTGTGAAATATATGTATCTATTCAATTTGTATTTCTAGTAAAGTAGGGAATTCTCTGAATTGAGAGTGTAGGATTGTATATTATTTATGTGTTTGAGATGCCCATTTACAGTGCACTTGTGGGAAATTGTTTAGCTTTAGTTCACCATATAAGGAATTTTGGTTGCAATTTCTGAATTTCAACTCTATTGCAGGCTTAATGGCACCAATAAGGCTTATGTCAGGTTAACCCCTGATTATGATGCATTGGATTTGGAAAACAAGATCGGCATCATCTAAGTACATGGCTTTTATTAAATGTTCGGCAATTTTATATTTCGAGTTTTATTATTTTGTATCTTTTGCTTCAGCAGACACCGTATTTCAATTTTGACTCTTAAATTGATGATTGAAATGAGTATGTTAAAATTTTATAATTTAGTAATTAGGTGACTCATTGAATGTGAGGTTAATGAGTGTCCTGGAATTGAAAGAAGATGTTGAACCAACTTTCGGAGTGTGCTGGAATTGAAAGATCTGTAGGTAGAAACGATTCCATGATCTCAATTTGTATTAGGGAGATACGGCCTCGGTTCAATAGGAACCAAGGCGAAAAGTCATTAAAAAAAAAATAAAATAAAATATGTAAATACCCTACTGCATCGGTTACTTGTGAACCGAGGCAGAATCCTACCCGTTTTTGCCTCGGTTCACAACCGAGGCAAAAAGGGGTAGACTTTTTTCCTCGCCTGTACATGCCTCGGTTCAGGAACCGCAAAACTTCTTTAGTTTTGTTACCATCATGTCGTGTCATGTGTTGTGGTGTTTGCATTAAAGCAAACATTCTTTGTAATCTTGGAATTATAGGAAAGTAGAACATGGACTTTAATGGAATTGGTTTTTTTTACCTCCATCCCGCATGTATCGTATGATATTGAGGTCATTAACAAAACTTGCATTCAACCAACAATGCATCATTTTTGTCACTGTCATTGTCATAAAATAGCATACATCCATTAACACAACAATCAATCTTCTTGGTTGCCAATCCCAACGATTTAACACATCTTTTGGCTTGATAATAATTCTTCGGCAAAGAATTGTTTGGAGGTGTCAGATCTAATACCAATTTTGATATCAAGTCCAATGCTTAATTGGGAATGTTCCAAATAGATTTACAGGCCATCAATCTAGTGCACACTGACAATTTTGACTTAGTTGATCCTTCAAATATAGGTTGATTTGCCTCTGCCAATAAATTATAAAACTTTTGAGTGGTTTCATTTGGAGAGTCTTCATCATGACTATTGTCTGCTTCTTGTTCAGCATGTCGACGAAGAGCATTGTCGACCACCTCTTGCATATAGGCATATTGATCTATCTCAGATCTATGTACAATAGTATTTGAATATGATGTAAGCCGCTTTTCAGCTGCAATGGAGGTGGAAGGAATTTCTTCACCATGACATGTCCAAATCGTGTAATTAGGCATGAACCCTTTTTGGTATAGGTGAACTTTGACGACTTCATATTTCAAAATCCTTGTACATTCGCACTTGATGCATGAGCATCGAATCCCTCCATCAAGAGCATAATATTGATATCGTCAAGTCGTCTCCACAAACTCTTCAACTCCGATGACAAAAACTTCTTTCAAACCTCTCCTTCCGCTATAACAATGGTCGTACATCCATCCATGGTGGTTGGGAAAATGGGTCATGTTCTGTGACAAGCCAAACAAAGAAAAACTTAGCCAAAACAACAACACTCCATGTGACATAAGTAATAAACCTATTAATACTTAAGTCGAACATGGAAGGCAATTTCAACACTATTGTCATAGGCATACAATAACCAAACTACTACTCAAAATCACCTTTCTACTTCCTAAAATTGACTCAAAATTGGTGGTTTTGGAAGTGATTTTGTTCGTAAGCCATTCTCACACTTTGCTACTCATTTCAAAAGTTTTAATTCATCAATATACACTTGTTTGAACTCTAAGTAGGCATAAAACAGAACTGCAACTCATATTCACTTTGCAAGTTCCAAAAATGGCTCAAATATGATGGTTTGACATACTAAATTGCATACGTGTCATTCTAACTTCATATGAATGGTTCTAACAGCTTTAATACATCAATTTGGACTTGTTTAAACTTCCAAACATCACAGAATCACAACAGAACAAAAAATGACCTGTAATCACTCAATTATCAAAATGTTGATCAATCACACCACCAAATTTGAGTTTAAATGAATCAAAGACCGTATCAACACTAAAATTGTCTCAAAGAAGTTTAATTATCAAAACTTATCACTTCATCAACTTCGTTTGATGAATTCAAAAATTTTCAAAGTCAAATTTAACTCAAAACCAAACTGCTACTCAAAATCACCTTTCTACTTTCCAAAATTGACTCAAAATTGGTGGTTTTGGAAGTGATTTTGTGCCTAAGCCATTATGAAACTTTTCAACACTTCTTTTTCATCAAAATACACTTGTTTGAACTCTAATTAGGCACAAAACACAACTGCAGCTCAGATTCACTTTGCAAGTTCCAAAAATGGTTCAAATATGATGGTTTTGACATACTAAATTGCATACAGATCATTCTAACTTCATATCAATGGTTCTAACAACATTAATACATCAATTTAGACTTGTTTAAACTTCCAAACAACAAAGAATCACAACATAACGAAAAATGACCTATAATGACTCAATTATGGAAAATGTTGATTAACCACACCACCAAATTTGAGGTTTAGGGAATTCTTTTAGGTTCTACATACTCAAACTTTGAGTTTGAGGTAATTCTTTGCTTTTGACAAGTTTCCTAGCTTCATTCCACTAGTTTAGACTTGTTAGGATGTTAACATTACTTAAAATTAGTCTACTTTAGGTCAATTGGCAATTTATCATCTTTTAAGTACACTTTTTTAGGTTCTAAATACTCAACCTTTGAGTTTTAGCTAATTCTTTGCTTTTGGCAAGTTTCCTAGGTTCATTTCACTACTTTAGACATGTTAGGATGTTAACATTACATAAAAGTCGTGTACATTAGGTCTCTTTGCTATTTCTCACCCTTTAAGTGCACTTTTTAGGTTTTAAATACTCAAATTTTGAGTTTGAGGTAATTCTTTGATTTTGACAAGTTTCCAGGTTCATTTCACTACTTTAGACTTGTTAGAATGTTAACAGTACTTAAAATTAGTGTACTTTAGGTCAATTGGAAAATTCTCACCCTTTAAGTACACTTTTTTGGGTTCTAACAACTCAAACTGAGTTTTACGTAATTCTGTGTTTTTCACTACTTTCCTAGCTTCATTTCACTACTTTAGCTTGTTAGGATGTTAACATTACTTAAAATTACTCTACTTTAGGTGAATTGGCAATTTGTCACTCTTTAAGTGAAGTTTTTTGGTTTAAACTACTCAAACTTTGAGTTTTAGGAAGTTGTTTGCTTTTGAGTAGTTTCTTACTTTCATTTGACTACTTTAGAATTATTAAGATATTAACATTAGTTAAAATTAGTCTACTTTAGGTGAATTGTCAATTTCTCAACTTTTTAGTAGACTTTTTTAGGTTCTAACTACTAAAACCTTTATTTTTACGAATTTTTTTGCTTTTGAATTTTTTCGTAGTGTCATTTCACTACTTTAGACTTGTTAGGATATTAACATTAGTTATTGTTAGTCTACTTTAGGTGAATTGCCACTTTCACACCATTTTAGTACACTTTTTTAGGTTCTAAATACTCAAACTTTGAGTTTTAGGTAGTTCTTACAATTTCAGTAGTTTCCTAGGTTCATTTAACTACTTTAGACTTGTTAGAATATTAACTTTAGTTATTGTTAGTCTACATTAGGTGAATTCTCAATTTCTCACCTATTTAGTACACTTCTATAGGTTTTAACTAATCCAATTTTTATTTTTAGGTACTTGATCCAATTTGACATGTTTATTAACTTCATTTCACTACTTTAAAGTTGGTAGGATGTGTGGAATACACATTCTTAGGTTACTTTAGGTGAATTCCCAATTTCTCACCTATTTAGTACACTTTTTTGGGTTTCAAGTAGCTAAACTTTGAGATTTAGCTACTTGATCTAATTTGACATGTTTCTTACCTTCATTTACCAACTTTAAACTTCTCAGGATGTGTAGAATACACATTCTTGAGTTACTTTAGGTGAATTCCCAATTTGTCACCTATTTAGTACACTTTTTTAGGTTTTAAGTAGTCCAATTTTTGAGTTTTAAGTGTTTGATCCAATTTGACATGTTTCTTAGCTTCATTTTACTAGTTTAAACTTGTTAGGATATGAAGATTACACATTCTTAGGCTAATTTAGGTGAATTTCGTATTTATCACCTATTTTAATGTAATTTTAGGTGCTCAATGGTCAACTTTTGATTTTCTTGGTATTTTCGAATTGTCACCTCATTTTTATCTTTTTTTTTTGTTTTAAAACTTGTCTAGATAGTTAGTTTACTGTTTTGGTTAGTACTTTAATACACTTTGCATTCTTAGCACTTATAGTGTATTCTAGGTACTACTTTTAGATTCTAGGTTGTCATATTTTTAGTTTTAGGTAGTTTTTGTAGTGTGAGTTATTAATTACCTAGGTTTTACCATTCTAAACTTGTTAGGATACTTTCTTTCTATTTTCTTGTGCTAATTTAGTGCACTTTTCAATTCTAGTAGACCTTTTTTGAGGTTTGAGTAGTGATTTTTAGAACATATCTTAGTAATCACTTTTTCACTCAATTCTTTTTCATTTCTAGTCCATTACAACTTCTGTAGATAGTTTTAGGTATCTTTTACACATTGAACATCTTCATGCTTAGCACATTTACCTTATTCTAGTGTAATTTTAGGTGCTCAATGGTCAAATTTTGATTGTCATGGAATTTTTTAATTGTCACCTCATTTTTATCTTTCTTTAAATGTTTATGGTTAGGTTAAAAACCATTACAAACATTTGATTGCTTTTGTTTGAAAAACATGTGCAGAGTTTGGAATAATTCATTCCCAACCAAGACAATCACTCATAACATATGCAAACCATTCTCATAAAATAGAGTTCTAATTAATCACAACAATTAGGATAATATGTGTCACTCACACCATCAAGTACACTAGCTCATCCTCACTATTATGCACCAATGCAATCAATTAAACAATTTTCAAAACCAAAACCAGCAAGCACAACAAAGTCACTCATCAGACCTAACATTTTGAACCCATTTAACATGTGATCACCACCATTTGACTTTAACAATAGGAAAAATAATGCATCCAACCAATAAACATATGATGATACCTAAGTTCAATCCAATCTAGTAAAACAAGAAAATTAAGGCAATACATCATGAGTAATCTCATTTTTTTTCCACATCTAACAAGAACATCGATTTCTCTCAATTATATTATGAAAGCCCTTTGTAATCAAGGGCAAGGATTCCTAGTGAAATATTATTCACTGGATGTTGAGTGCAAGAAAAGAAAACATTTTTCTGCTGTGACAAAGGAAGTTTTTGTAGAACATGACTCTATTTTACAAGAGCCACAAGGATTACAACCCTATAGAGTACATGATCAAAGAATTCGACTAAAGGAAGGTTCTCAATTTCCCCATATCAGACCATACAAGTATTCACATTACCAGACAAATGAAATTGACAGGTTAGTAGTTGATATCACATATTTGACTTTACCTAAATTCACATTCATATCCTGAAAGTTCAATAAAGCACCATCCAACTAATTTCAGCAACTGGAAATTTCTAAAACACCCATTTTTACTACTTTAGTTGTACCATAATTAGGCTTAAACAACTTTTGAAACAATATTAATAGTCAAATCTCTACTACACTTATTCACACACTTCTATTTTAACATGAATATAATTATTTCCCTTCAAACACAACACCTAACAAGCCTTTCATTTTCTAGATTCATCCATAACATGGACATAACCCAAATGGATACAATAACACTCATTACACATGCATTCATCTACATATTAATTATTATCAATAAAACCACATCAAAGACTGTAGACAAGCAACTCCACAATGCAAACAACTTCACACATATTAGTAAGAATAGGGCAACCCTTATTTCGGTGGACACATTGCACACAAGTAGGGAAGAACAAGCCAATAAATTAATTGAGGTTGCGTTCTAAAACAAAGAACTTACCTCGCACTCCATAACACCAATTCAATGGAAGCCTTTGTACACCACGAGCTCTCAACACAACATGTCATCTTCGGCTTCACCGCAACGACCTCCTGACGCCAACGACCACAAATCAACACCCCTACTACCGCAACAACCTCACGTCCACACCCTGAACCACCACCCCAGCCGCAACACCTAAAACTCCTTGAAGAACCCTAGCCACACAATGCCACCAGACAAAAGGGACAGGGAGAGGGAGAGGGAGAGATGGGAAGCATAATGGGATGAGAAGGAGCGAAACAGAACAGAGAGGGAGAGATGGGAAGCATAATGGGATGAGAAGGAGCGAAACAGAACAGAGAGGGAGAGAATGAGAAGCACGACGCGAAGTCGATAGAGGTAGGGTAGAGTTTTGTCTTTAACAAAATTGGGGATGACCTCCTACAATAGCCCCAATTACTTAGTTTAAGGGGCAAACCTCTTACCGAAAGCCATAAACCCTTTGGTAATTATATTTCATCATGGTTGTCTGTAGTGCTCATTTTGACCGTCGAGAACATACTTTTACCACCGGCCCATAGGCCGTCGATAATATTTCGCCGGTAATAAGTCAAATTCTTATAGTGAATAAACTTAATAAAATTTGATTAAAATGACTAAATCTACATATTTCTAAAGTTGAGAGACTAAATTGAACTAAAATTTTAAGGATGGAATAATTTTAAATTTACTAAAGGTTTTTGGGTAAAAAAACATATTTAATTCAAAATTAAATAAACAAGTGCTTGTAAATTTGAAAATGTAACAACATAGGCTATTTTATAAAAATAAGGGACTAAAAAATTGAGAAAAAGAAAGAAAGAGCAAAAATTATAATTTAGTCTTATATATTGTAATAAAATAATTACAATATCCTACAAAGTTATAAAGCCAATTTATATTTAGTTACTCTCTTGAATAAGAAGATAAAATCACATTAGAGAATTGTTTTTTTGAACACATGATTTTTTTTTTCACAGAAAAATTGATTATTTATTTTTATATAAAAAAGGGATCTTATATTTTTTAAGTATTAATATCTATCCTATGTCTCATTGTATGTAATATTAGTATTTGAACCTTCTTTTTTAATGTTCTTTTGTGAAAAGGTTGGAACATCCTGAACATCCTAAATGGTTGGAACATCCTTGTCTTTTAAATTAATATATTCTTTATTGTTGATGAAAAAAAAATATCTTATTATTTAGTCTTGAATGAAAATATTATTCATGAGTATTTTTTACTAGGTCTAAAAGACAAGTGAACGATTTATGACATCTAGAATCAAAGTAGTATGTTCAACTAAAGTATGACACGTTACATTGTATTTGAAGCCACACACCATGATTGCAATCACCCATTACTTCGTGTATATGTTGAACCACGTACAAACCTACATTTGTCTCATTGTCTTTTACTTTTGGTTGAACATTGGCACAAGTGTTTGGGTTTTTGAGGGAGACAAATACATACAAGAAAAAAATATATGTTGAGAGTAATATGAACATGAAATACAGCTGCAGCAACGAGAGAAGAGAAGGGTAGTGGTTGTTCTGAACATTTATTTGGGAGAGAGAAGGAACAGTTAATAAATTTCCATTCATTTTAAGACCTGGTTAATTAATGGTGAGGGGGTTGAGAGTCTTTACTTCACATATGTTAAATAGCATATGTCATCCATGAGTAATGGCTGAAAAGGGTGTGTCGTCTATCACATTGAACTTTTTTAGATTGAGTAAACTACAATTCTTCTCAAATTTTTTAAACACTATCAATTAACATTGCCTTGTGAATTTTTGTGAAAGGTTCATACTCTCCCACTTTGCAATTTTAACTTTCTACCCTTTTCAATAAAATATTATTATTATTTTATCTCTTATCAAATTAATTATTATTGTTTTGTTTCTAACAAAATATTGTATTTATTAAAAGAGATAGACCATTTTAGTAAAGCTGTCTTAAGAATGAAATATATTCATTGTAATTCTTAATTTTGCATGGGAGAACCTTAAAGTGCAGTTATTATATAGATGAAAGGAGTATTTTCACTATACACAATCTTGGTATTCCATAAATTAAGTAGCATTATTGTAAACCACAATATTTTTATTCTACATATTTGACTCTATTACACATTTAGTGTTGCATTTGAAATTGAGACCATTTACCAGACCAAAATTTTATTAACAACTTTTAATATAAATATTTTTTCTATACTGTGGATTCTTTATTCAAGCTTGATTTTATTATAATATATCTGGAGAATATAAACAATTATCAAATTCAATATCAGGAAATTTTTGTTTTCTATTTTTCTTAATTTTTTATATAAAATGAAAGAAAGACGTGATATATTTTCACTTTTAATACAATATTTACAAAACTTTCATATTTTTATTCAATAATATTATCTTGGAGATTTCAAGATAAAATAACTTTATAATATATAATAGATCTAAATCTAATATTATAAATGAATTTTTTAAAATAGAATTAAACTTTCTTAAGATAATATTGGAAAGACTAACATTATTAATTATCTTTGTACTTTTATGGCATTACTCCATAATATCTAATATCATACTTAATATGTATATCATATAAAAATAAAGTTTTTAATATATAAATGATTGCAAACTACTTATAAAATTAAATTAGATTTAAAAAGTCCATTTCTTAAATATTAAATTTCACACTTTTGTTATAAACATGCAAATGAATTTATTATTAGATTAAAAAAATAAAGAGTATGTAAAAGGAAATCTTTAATTTTGATAACCAATAATAGTTACTTGTAAACATATCTTTTTAAAAAAATTCAACGAAATAAAGGGAGTACAATTAATAGACTTCATCATAGATGCTGTGGTTTGTTGCTTGAGTATAAATGTAAGCAACATTTGTTATTCTAAAGTCTTAAGAGTTTTATGATTCTCATAACCTAATTTTCCTGTGTTGTTTTTCTTCTTATAATGAACTAATTGGGGAAGTTGGAGTTATTATCGACATTAAAGAAGCATTGTGATCTGAGACCTTTCCTTCAACTGTATAGACTCCCAACATTAATGACCCGTGCCATACATATCCTCCTTCTCCTTTCCCACCGACTTTCATAATCATAAGTACCAAATTAATTTATAGCCAGTCATATCATACACGACCAAATTTTATTTATTTCAATTCAATTCAATTACGATCGGATTAATTACTTTCTCTTTTTATTTTCTTCTTCTACAACTTATACTAAAAATAGTCACATAGTTTTGTAAAAGACATTCATTACTACTTGACTCAGTTAATTCAAGAATCAATTGATTTTTTTGTCATTATTGAAAATCAGGATATATATACTCATCCTACTGAAAGTCTGGATGTTTATCACTAATCTATTGAAAACCATAATGTATCACATAAAATAATTATACTCAGATATCCAAAATGTTAAATAATACTTGGGAAGAAAAACTTTTAGATAATATGAAGTTGGTAAAAGGAAAGAAAAAAGAAAACAATATTGATTAGGTGGTAAAATTATATCATTTATATTTTTCTGAGCTTCTATTTAAAAAAAAATAGTCATATTTAATGAACTTAAATATAAACAAATCTTAACTTAAAATTTTTATTTAACGTTATTATTTCAAAAATATTTTATCTTTCATCCTAGAAATCATTTCCATTAAGTATATGACACGGTATTCTTTATAAAATATACTTCTTTGTAGCATGAAATTAAAAATATTAAATGAATAATTAAATTATTTTTAATACATGGAAGAGGAGTATTAAAGTGTATCTTTAATGCATTGATGGATATTTTGCTTTTGACTAAGTAAGCATTGGTTAAAGCTTGAGATGTGCTAATCTGATGAAATTAAGTTTTAAATATAATAGGCGTGGAGTTACGTGTCAGGCTTCTTTAAAGGTGAAATGAAGATTCATTTATTATATGATCTTGAACCCAACTCTTCACAAAGGTACTTTGGAAGAAGGAAAGTGCATGAACCTATTTTTGCTACGCAAGAATGAGGTATAGTAGTAAAACAGAACTCGTAGAGTTTTGATCTATAATAAATAACTTGTTACTTAAGTTGTGAAACTGTGTACTATGAAAGGTTAGCCAACTTGGCAAGCATGTCACAGTTCGCACGTACATAGGTAAAGACCACCAATTTTGACACTTCTACCTTTATGTTCTGCCACCTACTATATAACCACCTCAACACCCCTTATACATTTCGCTCACTCTTCATTATTCAAGTTACTATGGTCTCCTTTCACAAAGCGCTGTCTGAGACCCCCATAACAGAAGTTCCTGCAGAATTTGATTCTCCACCAAGGAAGAGAAAGTGCCATGAAGAGACCCTCACTGAAGAATTCTTCAAGATTCACCCAACTGATGCAGAGAAACGAAAATCCATCTTTGGTATAGAGCTTCACCTCGAGACACCATTACCTTCGCATAAACTGCGACAATACCTAACTATTCAGGTATACTATATATATAAATATTGATATTATACATGTGTGTGTGTTAAACTTTATACAAAGCTTTGTACTGGGATGTTTCTTCTGAAGATTAATTTCTACTGAAGAATCTACAGACAAACATCTTGATCAAGCTTTGAAATTTATGTTTAAGGATGTGTATGATCATTATCTAATGTTTGCTACAAAGCTTTCTAGCTTTGTCTACTGATTTTGGTTGAAATGAGTTAATCTGAAGTTTATAACTATTGTGATGCAGTCAGGGCAGATACACTTGAGCAACGCAGGGATGGGTATGATGAAGACACCAGATTCGGAGAGAAACTCTGATCCTAAAGCATCATCACTTGGTCAAATGAGCCTGGACCTGGAGCTGTCACTGAAGAAAAAAGAAGATAGCTATGACATAAATGAGAAGAACTGTGGTTCGACCAGGAGCACTTTTGGTGAGCATGATCTGTTGATTGAATCAAGCAAGTGTAATAAAATGGATGATTCAGGTGCTTTAAGTCGACCTCCACCGTGGCTATCATCAGAGGGAGATCAGAAGGAGATGATTGCAACGGTTTGTATGAGATGTCACATGTTGATAATGCTGTGCAAGTCATCCCCTACTTGTCCAAACTGCAAATTCATGCACCCACCGGATCAGAACCCTTCCAAATTCCTGAAGAGGAAGAAGGTGGAGCCTCTCTCATGCTAATTACTTGAGAACGTACAAATAAGTGTTTGGTTGAAAATTCTGAAATATATGTAGAAATCATGGCCAAGTTGTATCTTTTAATTACCCCTTGAATATATGGTCCAGGTTTCTTTTATAGTTTGTCTAGCTGTGTTAAAAACAAGGTGGTATTTAACCTACCTACCTACGTAGTGGTGGCTTAACTGTTAGCTAGGATGAGTAATGGGTGATTGAAAAGAACTAACCTAGTGAATCATAATGGTATCTATGTACATAAAAGAGTATCCTTGATCATCCAAAATTTATGTAAGATGTTGGTATATATATAATAGTAGATTTTAGGTAGGTGCTTTTAGGATTTCTAATTAAGCAAGACCATTTTCTCTTAAGGGCTCTTACAGCTTTCACAACACCATGGTTTGGTTCTTCAAGTTGTAACAAAATGTTTCTATATGTACTGGCATTTTCTTCTCAAGTATATTGAGACAGAGCTTTTGATATGTTGCATGGGAAACTGTGTTTTTATTATGTGCTAGATTATGTAACTATTTCCGTTGCATAGTCTTCACTTTCAATTGATTTCATGACAGTTCATGTGATTGAAAAAATTAGATACTGAATCTGAAGGGTTTCTTATTTTTATTTTTTTCTTTTCACTGCTTTGGCCTTAGAGAGAAGGATGGCTATTTTATTGAAGCACACGAATATAACTAAAATTATCGATTAAGATGAATTCTTATTCTTTTTGTTCCATATGTGTGCAATGAATTGAATACCATGAAGAAATGACGATATACATCTCACAAAAATGAGATATCCTGCAAGAAAAAAGTTATCTGCCAATTTGTTGAGAAAATGCTCGTGTAAAGTATTTTATCTCAAGAATTATATAATAACTTTCTTAAAAAAAAATCTCTAATTAATATATCTTTTATTAATTACATATATGGATTAATTTTTATAAATAATTTATTATTTTTTTAAAGTTTGAGGAGATTAAATTTACATAATTTTAAAATTTAAAATTCAATTTCATACATATTAAAAAAATTACAGAAACTAAATACACACTTTTTTTCTCTTGGCGCACAATAGCCATCGCAATCCAACCCCAAACTTTTTTCTCTTCTTACACCTGTTTTTATTACGCAAAATAATATACAAACATATCCCATATACTATCTGTTGGTAAGTTTCTTTCTTTTGTATTTAGAAATTAAAAATCTAATAAAAAATTTCTCAATTTTATATCCTTATTTTAATGACTACTATAAGATACTACATGAAATAAAGATATTTATGTTTAATGCAAGAATATTTGTTTTGGAAAAACTAGTAAACAAAGATATTTTAGTTTAATACAATAATTTTTTATTTTAGTAAATAATTTTATTTAATGTACTCTATTAACCTACCAAGGGCAACTAAGATCCTAGAAGTTCTTCTGACTAGAAAATGTTGTAGACATTGTGGTCGTTCCTTTAATCTAAGATTAGATATAAAATTCTAATAGTACTAAGACGATCACTTCATCGAAAATGGAGAAAAGGCTAAAATTAATGAGGGCAAATGAATATCTGAAAATATAGCAATAGCATTAATTTGCTTACGTCGGTTATAGTACATTTTCCATTCTCATTAAATGCATATTGGGCGTTAATGTGTAGCGTCATGCTCATCTACGTTTCTTTTGGTCCATAAATTCAAGATAGTGAAGCTAATAAATAGTAGTTAATATTTACACATTCCACATTAAATAACCTAATTTAATAATCCACTTTATATGTCACATTTAGGAACAAGAGATAACGGCGAGTAAATATGCACGTGGAAGGTCAAGAGGAGCAGGTCTTATCTTCTTCTATTTTATTTTTTCTTCATCTTCTTATGTTTTCTGCCTTTAGTTTTTTCTCTCTCTATTTTACTCTTTTTCTAATATCTGTAATTACCTTAATTCATTTTTCATGTACAACAAACAGATTCCACTAATAGATGAATGGCATAATACCCAATTTTGTCCCCACTTTGGTTCGGAAATCTCAAGTTAGTCCCTTTCTAGAAATGTGAGTGGAATGGATCCTTACTTGTAATTTTTTGAGTCTAATCAGTCCTTTCCGTTAAATAGAAGGAAACGGAGTTAGTGGGCTGATGATGTGGCAGTTGTCTTTGGTGAGGTGTCAAGATGCAAGCTTACGTGGTGTTAGGGTTCCCCATACCCCGGAAATTTGATCTCGCGGCGAAGTGCTTCGAGCGCGCCACTGATCTGGTCTCGAAGCTTGACACTGATCTGGTCTCGAAGCTTGACATCAATTCAATCGTCGACGCTGGAGAGAGAAAACTGTTGCTGGATCTGAACCTGGCACGGTCCCGAACAGCGTGGGAGGTTCAGGATCCAAGCTTGTCGGTGGCGCTGCTTAACCGGAGCAAGAGCTTCCTCTTCGGTTCGTGCGACCACTACGCGGATCTCGCGAAGCAGTTCATGGCGTTTGGGAAACGCGTGCTGTCGAACAGCGGCGCGGACGCGAGTCGCGAGGCGCTGAAGCTGATGAACGAGGCGTTGGAGCGATACAGCGCGAACACGGGAAGAGAAGGTGGAGATCCGAGGGTTGAGGTGGAAGGCACTTAGGTTTATTGCTGCGATTCATTTGCAAAAAGAGGAATATGAGAGCGTGATAAAGTGTGTGAAGGTTTTGAGAGACTCGGCTGATGGCGGTGACGAGCATCCGAGTCTTTCGGTGTTGGCGATGAAGGCGTGGTTAGGGTTGGGAAGGCATGGTGAGGCGGAGAGGGAGTTGCGGGGTATGGTGATTGACAGAGGGATTCCGGAGGGAGTTTGGGTTTCGGAGGTGGAGGCGTATGGGCAACCCTAACACCACGTAAGCTTGCGTCTTGACACCTCACCAACTGCCACATCATCAGCCCACTAACTCCGTTTTCTTCTATTTAACGGAAGGGACTCATTAGACTCAAAAAATTACAAGTAAGGATCCATTCCACTCACATTTCTAGAAAGGGACTAACTTGAGATTTCCGAACCAAAGTGGGGACAAAATTGGGTATTATGCCTAGATGAATTTAAAGTAAGTTTTCTTTCTATTATCAGTTCTTTTGGTTCTATTAGTGAGAGTTTTAAAGTTGTA
This sequence comes from Vigna umbellata, assembly GCF_029865625.1. Classification (NCBI taxonomy): domain Eukaryota; kingdom Viridiplantae; phylum Streptophyta; class Magnoliopsida; order Fabales; family Fabaceae; genus Vigna; species Vigna umbellata. The sequence continues at coordinate 33,025,382 of NC_142165.1, read as the reverse complement.
CCGGTCATACTAATTGAAAATTTTATTGAATTAATTAGTTCACTCTTTTTTTTTTGTACTTTGGTTGATTTTGATAATATTTTATTTGGTTTCAATAATTTTATATTTTTAATTTTGTTTTGTTATTACTTACAACCCAAATAACTATTTGATAAGAAAATTTATTTTGAATTATAAATAAACTTAACTAGAATTATGAAATGGCTTTTGAATGTTATAGATATTAGAGTCGTTAACTTTGTGTCTAGATATGTTGGATTGATTTTACTTAAGAAAATATTATGAAAAATATCGTTGATAAAAATTGTGTGATGATAAAATTGAAATCTATATATGTAAGGAGATTTGGAATTATGAATAGGGTTTAAGCGAACTTTTATATTTGAGATTATTTGTTATCTCATATATCTAAAAATACAAAACACAAAAATATGACAGAATATTAACATGGCTTTGATACTAAATGATACAATTTGGAAGCTAAAAGGAACCAATCTCCCAACAGTGTTGCTCTAGCGGTACACTTTATGAATCTTACTGTCTATACATGATGATGTTACAAGATGAAGAGAAAAGTAAGCTCGGTAATTGGAAATGACATGCACATTGTGGAGAAAGTGCATGCTTGCATAGTGCACTGTAGTGCAGTTGTTGCTGGTCAGTTGTTAATGAGAGCAAGATATATCCTAAATCGACATGAGAGGATGGGTTTACTATGTTTTCTGTGCGTAGGATTATCTATTTGGTTGAATATTTTGCAATTTATTTATATGTTTAATATTATGATCATATTTTAGTTCGGTAGTTGTTTATATCCAATTAAGAAAGAAAAGAATCTGCAACAAGTGGTTAGAGTCTCAAGAAATAATGAAGTCGACTTTCTATCTTAATTATGAAATTTTAGAATTAAATTCGAAATATATTTTGGAAGATTATTTTCATATTGTTATGTCATTTTATGTTTGATACTGTTTAATTCTAGAGCAACACATACCTTACCTTAGTGTGAAGTGCATGATACACTACAAGAATATGGTGATGCTAGAGTCCGCCAAACCGATTCTAAAATGACACTACTATAACTATAGAAATGAGAGTGGGCTAAACAGAATCTAACCTGACGCAAATACTTTTTAAAATTAAAACTTATAACATGATACGTATCGTAGGGAAACAGGGTTAAAATCAAGAACGAAATTGAATTTAAATTAAATAATTGAACGTCAGTTTAACACACACATGGTAAAATTATCATTAAAATAAGAAACATCAAAAGGTTGTGGGACTATATCGACGCAAAGAGAATATTTTATTAAAAGTAGTGTCGGTACAGCCGACGCTACGAGTAAAGTGTAATATATGGTGCCATGGCCGACTTTAATTACTAAAATTTCATCCAGTATTGTAAAAACGAGTAATTTGGTACAGCCTGCCAGCCCTTGACTTAATTTGATCCGACTCATTTATTAACAAATTAAAAAAATTTAAACTCAATCCGATCTACTAATGATTGGTAAATTATATGAGTTGACTTACAAGATCACTTAATTATAACTTTTTTTCAAATGTAAAAAAAAAAATTATTTCTTTTTGGTAATCAAATTTAAATAAATTTTACCCAAAAATGATGTTAAATTTCAAAGACAATTCAAAATAAAAAAGTATCAAACAACCCAAATGTAATCCAAAAGCAAGCACAAAAAATGAATAAATAAGTTTTAAAAATTGATCATTTTTGTATCACGTATCCATTTTTAGTATTAAAGTCTTGAATAGATAAATCCATAATATTTTTGTCTTGAAAACTTATTTTTCTTTATAAGTTTTAAAAATTGATCATTTTTGTGTCACTTATCCATTTATAATATTAGAGTCTTGAATAGATAAATCCATAATATTTTTCTATCTTGAAAACTTATTTTTGTTTATCCTCATCTACAACACAATAAAAAATGTTAACTAATAATATTGAAACATAAATTAAGAAATAATTAAATTAAATTAGGTGGGTTGGTGAGCCAACCTAGCTCACCACGGGCATGTGGCGACGAAGGTGGCATTGGAAGGATGGAAGCGTCAAACCGAAGATCAAATCGGTGTTGGAGACAGATCGACCAATGCCATCATCTATTTGAAGCATTTTGTCATACAGCTAAAGCGCAACATCAACTATCTCACTCGCGATAGGCAAGAATCAAATAATTTGTAAGATAAGAACGTCTGAACACATTGTTTTAAAGTTTAACAAAACTTTTAAAAGAAATAACTTTTAACAATTTAAATGAAAATACACGCATAATGTCTAAATACTTAGGATTGTCTAACGCTTTAAAGCATATACGTATTAGTACTTCTTTGTTTGTTGTGTTGTGTTCTCTTTTTCTGTGTAGATATCTACCTTTATTTAAAAGTGTGCATAAGAATTAGAACAACATTAATAGATAGGAAGATATTCAAGAAATGTTTCCTTCATGCCTTCTAATTGTCCCTTCCGTACCACAATACAATTGTCTCTACAGGACACAACATAGCTTATGACTTCGTACCATAAAGGCTATACAAGAATGCTTCATGAAGAAGTCTATATAAAGAAATTTGATGAAGAGAAGATAACATATTGTTGCTTACACTCATGCTGTTGTTTCTTTCTTTAAACTTTGTCATCTAAGTCTTGTTCTTTGAAAAAGAAAAGTTCTTTACTAATTTTCAAAATCACTTTGTATTGATTTCCAATCCTCTCTACGACAATTACATATTCTCTTCTTGTAATTTGTAAAACACTTTATTGTTTTCACATTCAAAAACTACTTGTAAGTTTAACTCAGTGGAGTTAACAGTCTAGTCAGTTAGGCTAGTTCATACTAGGAGTGGTAATACTTGACCTAATGATAACGTTGTCGTTGACGAAATTAAATTAATATTACTAAACTTTAGCAACTTCAGTATTGCTAAGATAGTAGCTAACAAAATAGAAAGGGTAAATTCAACTCTAAGTCGGCTAAACAAAAACAATAAAGAAGATACAATCAATAAAAGATTAAAGAACAAAATAACGAAAAATAGAAAGAATTAAATTTATAAAAAGATTTGAAAAGATAAAAACAATGATAAAGAAAATAAGTTGATTTCACTACTTTTAGAAAATAGGATTCATCATTGGTTATCTAAAGATTCTTGTTCAATTAATTATTGTCTTATATTTTCAAATTAATCAATGTAAATTCTCAATTAATTTGTTGGTGTTCTCACTCTTAACCAAAATACATTCTCAATTAAAAACAAGAACTTTGTAAATTAATCATAGTAAATTTAATCAAAGTACATTCTCAACTAAATATAACAATGTCTAATCATGTCCATTCTTTTACCTCTTATATCAAGTAAAAAGCTAATTAACCATAATACATTCTTGATTAATTATTGTTAAAGTTTTTACCACTAATCAAAGTACATTCCCAATTATTGGAAAAAACTCATTCAATCACATGAAAGTTTCTAACTTTAATCAAAGTAAATTCTCAATTAAAAATAAAAACCCTTATATGATTGATATTTTATGTAGATTTACTAATGAATCATTATTTTGTACTATTCACTTAGCTTTTCGCACCAATTTGTACTATATGTTTAATTTTCCATTACTGTCTCATTTTCACTATTTGGGCTTAATTAGACTATTAATTCTTATTTTTATTAATTTGAATTATTTGAGCTTAATTATTTCAATTATTATTTATAGGACAATTTTGGAAACACATTTTGGGACAAGAGTGTGGCCACGTCAATAATTGTATTTAATAGCGTAGTGTAATTTTAATTATGTTAGTTTTGGACAAATTTGACTTTTGGGCCTAGTTTTGGTCAATTTTAGGAGAAGCCCATACTAAGGATAAAATTGTAATTTGGGGTTTTAAATACCCCAAATCAGATTTGAACACTCTCCTTCCCTCCTTCATTTTCGTTTTATCCTTTAGGGTTTTGAGCATTGGGCGTTTTCTTCCACCCTCCCTTGTGGGGGTTTAGGTTTGCTTTCTTGTATTGAATCTCGTTTCTGTTTTTAATTCCAATTGCGTTTTTATTTTCGTTCCTTGCTTCCAATTGTGTTTTCAATTTCGTTTCAAGCTTTGCATTTAAGTTTCATTTACGTTTGTTGTTACGTTTTATGTGCTATAATTTTATTTTGTTTTGTTGTTTGGGTTTCGTTTTAATGTTAGCTTAAGTGTGCTTAGTTGGTCATTAACGAAATTGCATTGTTTCTATGAGATTTCTTAGTTGGAATTGTGATTTTGCTACTCTAATTTGGCTCAATATCCAATCTATTTTGCGCTTGCGATTGGGTGTACGCTTAGTTTCCTAATTGGTGTTTAATCTTCGCTTAGTTGATTGGACTATATGGTGTAGAATTGATTGAACTTTTGTATTGCATTCGCTTAGTTTGTAATTATGAAAACATGGTTAGTCTTCGCTTAGTTGGTTAACTTGTGTCGGATTAGGAGTTAGAGTAGTACTTATTTGTTGCTAATCTGTGATTGGAAGCATTATAATTGGGTTAGTGACCAATCGTTTTCAATCATTGTTGAATTCGAGTCTTAATTTAGTGCATTTCATACTAAAAAACTTTCGAGAAACCCCTCATCCCCCCACCAAGTGATGAATCAATATTTTATACTATTCACTTAGTTTTTCGCACCGAATTGTGTTAGTGAATTGTTTTTAATTATCCATTATTGTCTCATTTTCACTATTTGGGCTTAATTGGACTATTAATTCTTATTTTCATTAATTTGAATTATTTGGACCTAATTATTCCAATTATTATTTGTAGGACAATTTTGGAATCATATTTTGGGACAATAAGGGTGTGGCCACGTCAACATTATAGTTCAATTTCGTTTTATAATGTAATTGGGTCAAACTTTATGACTTTGGACCCATTTTTGGTCAACATTAGGAGAAGCCCATTAAAAGGGCATTTTTGTAATTTGGAGCTTTTAAAACCCCAATTCAGATTTCAATCTCCCCTCCTCATTTTTACGTTTTTCTCTTAGGTTTTCAGGAGCTCTTGGTGCGTTTTAACCCCCCCCTCTTTGGGGGTTTAGGTTTTCTTCTTTTTCCCTTTCCTTGTGAATGATTTACGTTTTTAATTACAATTTCGTTTTTATTTCTTGCTTCCAATTGCGTTTCCTGTTTCGTTTATTGCTTCCAATTGCGTTTTGAATTTCCTTTCTTGGTTCCTATTTCGCTTTTGCCTTTTCGTTTTTGCTTGCTGTTCCATTTTCTAATTTCTGAATCTGTTTCGTTTTGTGCATTTTGTTCCAGATTTAATGTTGATTTTGTTTTCGTTTTGTTGTTTGGGTTTCGTTTCAATTGTAGCTTAAGTGTGATTGGTTGGACATTAACAAAATTGCATCGTTTCCATGAGATTTATGAGTTGGAAGTGTGATTTTGCTGCTCTGACTTGGCTAATATTGAATTTGTTTTGCGCTTGCGATTGGGTATACGCTTAGTTGCCTAATTGGTGTGAAATCTTCGCTTAGTCGATGAAACTGTATGGTGTAGAATTGGTTGAATATTAGCATTGTGTTTGCTTAATTTGCTTTTATGAAAACATGGTTAATCTTCGCTTAGTTGGTTAGCTTGTGTTGGATTAGGGGTTAGGGTAGTGTTTAATTGTTGCTAATCTGTGATTGGAAGCATTGTAATTGAGTTAGTGACCAATCGTTTTTAATCTGTGTTGAATTCGAGTTTTAATTTAGTGCATTTCATACTACAAAACTATCCACAAAAACCCCCCACCAAGTGTTCAATCTAATTCTTGAACCACATTTGGTCCTTGACAAACGACCTAGGAGCCACTTCCTAGTATTATACTGCACTTAATTGCACATTAAATTTGATTCGGGTACGACCTCGATCAAAATTTTGGCGCTGTTGCCGGGTACCAACAGTTCAATCTTAGGTTCTTTGTTGTGTTAGTGTGTGTTGTGTGTGTGTTTTTGTGTGTGCTGTTATGGTCTGTGTGCGTGTTGCATGTTTAATTGTGTTGTTTGTTATTTGTCTGAGTCACAATTAGGAGAAATAGGATGTTCTTTGGCTTGTAAGGCACTGTAATGCAATGAAATAATAATGTGTGAATGGTGTTTTGCCTCACGGAGTCGGAATTAGACAAATCCTATGTGTTTTTTGGGTGGAAAACTATGAGTAATGTAAGTCCTGTGGCTATGCCACATGCCCAGGCCTCTGAACCCAAAGAAAGTTTGTTTACTATTTCTTTTTTATATTTTAGGTTTTATTTTACCGTTTTTTACACTTTCATGTGTCGGTTAACATAGCTATACTTTGAGTTTTGATTTAAAATTTTTTGTGTTATCTTTCCATGATTTTTGGGGGTTTGTCACAAATTTTCAGCTCATTCTGAGTTGATTTGCTTATACTTGCTGTTTAAGCCCTTATGTTTTCACTATGTTGACTTTTGCTGATAGAGTTGACTTAGTGTATGGCTAAGGGCAATCTTGGACCATGACCACCCTTTGATCCTGATATTGATAGGACTTTTCATAGATTAGTTAGGCATTCTAGGAATTTGTAGTCTTTGCATTTAGATAGCCTTAGTTGCATAATTAACTGCATTCTCTTTTTCAATGTTTGCGTATTTTGGTTATGTGCATAATGCTTATTCTGCCAGTGCCTCTAATTATGATTCTCCTTCTGTATGTGCCTCTGATTATGAGTTTTCTTCTGCATGTAACTCTGATTATGATTCTCCTTCTGTGTCCACCCCTCCATATTTTGGGCATATTGCATATGTTGCATCAAATTCTACTTCTGATTCTCATTTGTATTCTGTTGATTTCTATGATGAGAATAATATGGCTCATCCTCCAACTTTTGAGAGTGCTCTTTGGGAGCCAATTCCACCTTATGAGGATGATGTTCATTGCGTTTTCACCACTGGAATGATACATTTTCTGCCTAAGTTTCATGGTTTTCCAGGAGAATGCCCACATAAACATTTGGAGGAGTTCCTTATCATTTGCTCTACAATGAAACCTCCACATCTCCCGGATGATCACATTTTCTTAAAGGCATTTTTGCATTCACTAAAAGGAGCAGCATGGGATTGGCTTTATATTCTTCCTCCAGGATCCATCACTGCTTGGGAAGATCTTAAAGGACTATTCTTGGATGAATTCTTCCCTACTTAGCATCATTTTGATCAGTATGGTCACAACAACAATTTTGCATGGAATGATCTTAACTTGAGATGGTATGGTACTCCACAACAACATCAATCTCAAGAAGCACCATTTCAGAATTGTTGTATGGCCCCTCTACCAGTCCAGGAACAACAACAGCTGCAACTTCATGAGCCTGCCCAAATAACTCCTCCACCTTATGCTTCTGAGCCTACATTAAAGGAGTTGTTAAAGCAGATAACTATTCAGAATATGCAGTTTCATCAGGAAACCAGAACTTCCAACCAGGAGACAATAGCTTCCATCCAAAGCTTAACTAATCAGATGGGGCAGATGCCATTCAGCTTACTCAAGAACAATCTCAAGATTTAGAGTTACCATTTCAAACTGTTCAAATTCCGAAAATTGATGTCAGTGCCATCGACCTTGGAGATGGGAAGCAAAGTCATGTGCTCATTATGCCACCTACTTTCCCACCTTCATATGTCCCTACTCTTGCACCTGAGGAGGCGGATACTAATAAAGATTTTGAGGACCAAGCAAATATGAGTAGGAATTTTGAGTCAGGTACACTCTCTTCGTCTTCCACCACTTGTTATGAATTGCTTATGTCTCCCATTCAAGGCAAGAACATGGAAGAATCAAATAAGGAGACTCTAGCAACTTTTAGGGAAGTAGAGGTGAACATACCTCAGATTGATTATGCTGTTGATGATTATGTTGTTCATGGGTATGTTGTTGATGATTATATTGTTCATAAACATTTTTTTAACCCTCCCTCTCTGCATGATGAGAACCAATTGTTTCTATCACATTTGAATGTTTCTTTTCCATGCACTCAACATGAATTTGAGTCTGTTGTTGATATTGCTTCTAAGTTTGAATCTCATTCATGTTCTGGGAGTACATTTGATGTTCAGTCTTGTTGAGATTATTGATAGGGGAGCACTGAATTAGCAGAACCCACAATCTTAGTAATATCTGATTTTTTTATGATGACAACGCATAATTAATAACACATGTGAATTATGTGTTACATGTTCTATGCTTACATGTTATATGTGTATATGAGAACATGATTGTGTTGTTGCTATGTTGTTCATTGCATTTCACTGTGTTATATATGTGATTTTGTACATGAATGCATGACACATGTTTTCGATGAGAAAAACCACAAGCACAAATGTTGAATTTTAATTGTGTGGTAAAACAACAATTTTAATTCGATTACATTATGAGGTGAATCGATTAAAACTCGTGTCTTTGCACAAACTTTTTCAATGTGCTGTGAGAGTTTTTCAAAGAGAAAAGTTTTCAAAACTTTGCTTAGCATTGTTGCATAATCGATTGCATGCGATATGTATTCGATTAAGTTTGTTACTGTTTTGAAATCTGTTAATGCTTGATATAACCGTCACAACGACTATATTTTTAAATGTAGTGACCAAGCAGTAAATGCTATTTGACTGCATTAATTGTGAATTCAATTAATTATTTTGACTGCTACTAACTGTGATCAACTACTTGTGATTTTTTGAAGAGCAAGGTTGCTGAGTTTTAAAGTTTGATCTATCTGCACATTTGGGTGTCTACTGCAAGATCAGGTTCTACAATCTGCTGAAGATTTGGTTGAGTTCCTTGTTGTGATTACAAGAAGAAGGACGTGTTGCGTTCTTGACTTTAAGGGTGCCTCAAAGGGGTTAGAATGCAGGAGAGGGGATTCTTGCTGCTAGTATGTTTATGTATTGCCTATATTTTGATTAGAGGGTTAGAGAGGTGTTTTATATTTTTGACGTGAGGTCTCTATAAAAACCTTGTTGTAAAAACCTTGATCATTATAGTGAATTGGCTTCCTGTGGTTGAAAGGACACTGGATGTAGGCTTGGCCGAACCACTATAAAAACTCAGCGTTTGATCTTTCTTATCCCTACTCTTTTACATTCAACCGATTATACTTTATACTCATTTGATTAAATTTCCGCTGCATTGAAAATCTTTTAACTTGCGTTTCAAAAAAAGTATAAAGGAATCTCTTTTGGTGAAAAAGATTTTGAAAGTTTTAAATTTTATACTTCACCAATTCACCCCTCCTCTTTGTGTGAGAAATTAAGCAATTCTATTTCAACAATTGGCACCAGAGCTGGTTTTCGTAAAATATTTGAAAAACTAGTCGATTACTATTTTCATTAAATCGACTGATCCTGGAAAATGGCTTTTAATTCTCAGACCTTTGGTGAAGGTGCTTCGACAAATAGACCACCACTATTTGCTGGAGAAAATTATGCTTTTTGGAAAATAAGGATGCAAATTTTTCTTGAATTGGTGGATAAATGAGTTTGGGATGCAACTCTAAAGGGTCCATATGGGCCTACTCATGCTTTAAATGGAAAATTTGTTTTGAAATTTTTTTCAGAGTGGACTCAAGATGAGAACCGCAGAGTTCAATATGATGTTAAGGCTAGAAATGTGATTGCATCAGCACTAATCATGGATGAATTTTTCAGGATTTCCCAATGTAAAACTACTAAGGAAATGTGAGAGGTTCTTCAGGTCACACATGAAGGAACAAATTAAGTGAAAAAGGCCAGAAAGAATTCTCTCATACAAGAGTGTGAGCTGTTCAGAATTAAAGCGGGAGAGACTATCTATGAAGTACAAAAATGATTCACACAAATAGTCAATCACCTCATGGCTCTCGGGAAAGTGTTTGATAAAGAAGAAATCAACATAAAGATCCTTAAAAGCCTCAACAGAAGCTGGCTGCCGAAAGTCACTGCAATATCTGAATCAAGAGACTTGACCAACATGAACATGGCCACCTTATTTGGAAAACTTAGAGAACATGAATTGGAGCTTGGAAGGCTACAAGATGAAGAAGAAATTGAAGAAAATAAATCAATTGCTCTAAAGGCCACAAGCAAGAAAGCTGCAAAGAATCTTGAACCTGAAGCTGAATCAGATGCAGAAGTACTAGAAAAGGAAATCATGAATATGATGGTGAGAAAATTTAATTGATTCATGAAGAATAAAAATTCTGTAACTAACAATGCAGGTTTTTCAAGAGGAGGAAAGAAGAGCTCAAGAAGCAACACTGTACAATGTTATGAATGTGGAAAGGATGGTCATATCAAGCTTGACTGTCCAGACTTGAAGAACAAGCAGAAAGAATTCATCAAGTATCCTCAGGAAAAGAACATGAAGAAAAGGAAAGCATATATTGGATGGGAAAACAGTGATGGAGACTCTTCAAGTGATGATGATTGTAGTGTTGAAGAGGAGTCAAATTTATGCTTCACGGCAGGCTCTGCACACTCTGATGATGACAGTGATCGTGAATTTGAGAATGAACCAATAGAAGTCAAGTACTACATGTTGTTGGATGCATTTCAGGATATACATGCAGAAGCCATGTGACTCTAGTATAAGGTGAATCGATTATCCTCTGAGAGAAGAGACTATAAATATAGAATTGATAATCTAGTTGAGGATAATGAAAAGCTTGAAAAAGATCTTGAAGATGCTTTGAAATCTGCAAAGACAGTCAAGACCGAGATACAAATTGTTGAGAAAGAATGTGATAATTGTCCAATACACCTTGAGAAAATTGATTACTTAACCAGCACATTAGCTAAATTTACACAAGGGAAAGAAAATCTTGATGCTGTGTTAAGATCATCTGGAAAAGCTATCTACAGACAAGGTATTGGTTATAAGGCTAAAAGTAATAGGATAAACTCAAAGAAATTTATTGATCTAAGTAAACCTACTACTAATGCATGCTTTTACAACAACACACTTGCTCACAATGTTAGAAATTGCTATTTTAGAAATGTTGGAGTTCCAAAGGGAAAATACAAATGGGTTCCTAAGGAACAACCTCCTGCTACTAACAAGAAATGACCCAAGTTCAAATGAGTACCAGTGTCAAAACCTTTTAATTGTTCTGCAGGAAAGGAGCAGTAGTTGTTGAAGCAGTATTCAACTCAAGGATGAACTGCCATGATGAAATCAAAAATTCTTGAGTCACTGATTGTGGTAACTGTAACAAAACTCTTTCATGCATCATAAGCATTTGAATGATTGACTGTTATATGCATGTTTGTTGTGTGCTGTTTGATTGATTATTTTCTGTGAAAATATAGTTGTACAAATTTTTATCGATTATGTTCTGAACTGAGTCGATTATAATCTGTGAATGTGTTTCTCTGTTTTTGGTAACACTCTGTTAAACATTAAGTCGACTTTGTTCTTAAAGGAACCAAATAATAATCTTCGTTTTGAGCTTTCTTATGATTTGAAAATTTGAAATTTGATAAATCGATTAAGTTCTATTTTTGGTGTGAAAATGAATTTTAGGGTTCCCTCCAAATTGGTTTTACTGGTCTATTAACTCTAACGATGAAATTTGTCACTCACGCTTTCTCCGCAAACATTGAAATTCTTTCCTCTTTGGTATTCCAAAATTTATCTCTCACATTCTATATCAAATGGCATCCTCGTCATCTTAAAGAAAGATAGTGAAGACTCTAGGCCACAAGAATATGAGTAGAGGATCAACCTTGGACGGATGGATCAGCGATGATAGTGCGCAGTTAAATTTTCTAGACTGTTGGAAAATGAGGAGGCTGATCACTCACAAATATCTGAAACTGAGTTTTTTTTCAGGAAAGGGGGTTTTATGTTTCAAAGTTGGCTGAACTGTCAAGGCCTAAAGAAGTTCGTAGAGATGGCTGACCCGTGGTACCCTGAACTTGTAAGGGTCTTTTACTCTAATCTCAAAATAAGTGATGGAACGCTCTGTTCCAGAGTAAAGGGGGTAGATATCAAACTGACTGATGAAGTGTGGACGAATATTGCTGGGTTCAAGCTGGGAGGAGAGAAATCCCATCTAGACAGTGAAGGATTTCACAAGTCCTCCGTGTATCAGGATAGTCTAAGGAATCTAGATGAAATAAGAGATTATTCTCATTATAAAACTGGAGGAATGAAGAAGGATGACAGGTTGGTTGTCTTTGTCATATCGTGGATATTGATGTCAAGGGGTAGTAATCATGCACAGGCAACTACAAAAGACCTATATCTTCTAAAGGATATAAAGGAGAACATCCAAGTTGACTGGCCTACTGCAATATCAGATAACATGCTAAAGGTGACAAGATTCGAGTCAGCCATGCTACCCTACTGCGTATTCATCTCCAAAGTATTGATTCATTTGGGAGTAGAGTGTGTCAATGAACCAAGTGAGTCATATGACAGGACAAACATGATAGACAAATCTTCTTTAGACCGCATGGGGCTACAACATACTCCTGATGGTTTTAAAAATGAGTTTGCTGAAGAAGATAATGATGCTGCAAAATCATCTTCCATTCCCTATAGATCTCGATCTGAATTTGAGAAAGCTCTACTAAAGGAAATAAGATCTTTAAAGATTGTCTACCAAGGAATAAGGCAAGATGTACTGCTTATAAAAGAACATTTGAACTTGGATGCTCATAATGAGGAGTTAGAAGCTGAAGAAAGTTTTGGTGAGGAAGGTAGTACACGAGTAGGGAGTGCAGTAGAGGATATGGAAGAACAAGAAGGACACAATGACAATGTTGAGGAAGAAAGTAATAGTGACATGCTTCTTAGGTCATATCTTAAGAAGAAAAATAAGAAAAAGACTTAAGAATTTAATTAATCAGTAGTTCCTGTTTTAGGCGTTTTGTTATGATTTGTTTTGCTAGTTGTATATGCCAGTTATATTTTGGCTTTATCTTATTGTACTTCAAGTTTGATACCAATGAAATCAGTGTTAATCAAATCTGTAATTCAAAGAGTATATCAGTGAATTGAACAAAACTGATTGCATTAAATCGATTACACTGTGCCTGTATGCGAATGAATTATTGATTACTGTTACATTCATACATTTTCATACTCACATTAATTCTTGTATAACATTGATTCTAAAATGCTTGATCTGGAAAGACTTTGAAAGGTTTTGCAGGAATATCACTTGCTGACTGGATGGAACTAGATAATCTAAAATATGCTACAACAAGAAATCGACTCTGACTGAGATCAAATTGATTAAACATCAACAGGGGTTTAGAGATTCCAAAACTAGAATATCTTATATCTTTAGATCTTGTTTTATTTGCTGTCGATTGTTTATTTCTGCTTATATCTCTATGCTTATCTGTTGTATAAAATATCTGACATAATAAGAGATTGAAATGTGTTGTTTGATTGAATCTGTTAAAATAGAATGGCTTAATTTTCAACACCAAGAGGGGGGGGGGGGTGAATTGGTGAAATACAAAAACAATGTTTTCTTTAAATGTTTTTCCGCAAAGTAGATGACTTTAAAAACTTTCTTGAAAAACAAAGAAAAAGGTTTTTAAGTGCAGCGAAAATAAAGTTGATTAAACGCAGTACATAGTCGATTAAGTAAAAGTGCAAGGATAGAAAAATCAAACACTGCTTTTTATACTGGTTCGGCCAAGCCTACATCCAGTGTCCTTCCTCACCAGGAAGCAAATGCACTATAATGATTAAGGTTTTTACAACAAGGCTTTTATAGATACCTCCACGTCAAAAATATAAAACACCTCTCTAACCGTCTGATCGAAATATAGGCATACAACACACAAAGACCAGGAGCAAGATGTCCCCTCTCCTGCCGTCTTCAACCCTTTGAGAAACCCCTCAAAGTCCATAACGCAACACGTCCTCTTCCTCTAGTCACAACAAGGAAACAACACCAATTTTCACAAGATTGAATTCCTGATCACCAAAATAGACACCTTCAGTGCAGATTTGATCAGACAGTAAAAGCACACAATCCTTGCTCTTCAAGCTATCTCCAAAGATGAACACCACAGTCTTCTTTAAGAGTTCTTGGAGCTTTTCCCAAATCTGTAAGACCGCACTAATTTGAAAATTATCACACAATTCCTTAGATTCTCAAAACTTCTTACAGAATTCAAATTTGCGTCAATATATAGTTTTTCACAATTCTGGCGCTCTTCAGTCGACTTTGCCACTAATGAAGTCAAATCCAGTCATGACAGTTATAAGAGTTAGTTGCAGTTATAGCAATTAATTGATTACGCAATTAATGGAGTTGATTCACAATTAATGCTTGGTCAAACATATTTAAAAATATAGCCGTTAGGCACTTTAAGACAAGCATTAACAGAATTTCCAAACATAACGAACTTAGTCGAATGGCTTGCGCACATAGTCGACTTTGTAACAGTTAAAAATATAGATTTGAAAAACTTCTCACAGCACACTTTGAAAAAGTTTGTGCAAAACCACGAGTTTTAATCGGCTTACTTCATAATGAAGTCGACTTAAAATTGCTGTTTTGCTACACAATTTAAGTTCAACTAAAGTGCATGTGGTTTTGCTTTTCCAAAACAGTTTTCATGCAATCACAGATTAAATCTCACATATATAACATAGTGAATTGCAATGATCAACACAACACAAACATGTTCTCATATAATCATAATCATGAAAGTAATAAACATGTAACACATAAACACATGTGTTATTAATTATGTGTTGTCATCATAAAAAACCAGAAGCTCTGAGATTGTAGGTTTAGCTAAACCAGTGCTCCCCTATCAACAATCTCAACAATCTCCCCCTTTTTTGATGATGCACAACCATGATTAATAAACAACCATGTTGTACACAACAATACAGATTATCAAACAAATATCAATCCATATATGAGTACAATTCTCCCCCTTCGGGCATTAGCAAAAAAGGTATGCAAACATGGATTGATATTCAAATAATCAATTATTTCAGAGATGCATCAGTAAATCAAAATGCAAACAAAGATGCTCCCCCTGTCACAGATAATCACATAAGAAAGAATGTACTCTCCCCCTTAAGTATAGGCATGTGAAATATCTAAAAAATATGTAATGCTCCCCTTGTCATTATGCATGTTTCATATTCGAAACCCAGATGCACAATGCAGTATTCATAGAATATAACAGAGCATTTATTGACATTTGACAGATTTGTATCAGTTAGAAAACATGTAAGCATATCAATACAACAATCTCAGTATAATCTCTCAAACATTTCAATCAATTATAACACATAGATATAACAGATATAAAAGAATCAACAGTATGTAATCAATAAAGAGATAACGGTATTCCAACTCATGGAATTTTTTTTAACCTTTGTTAACCACAGTCGACTGTCGTAAATTCATAATCAACTTCGTTTCTTTTTATTAGAGTTGAATCTCCAGTATTGTTTATCTAGAAGCAATGTTCTTGCAAATAGAGCATTTTAGAATCATTGTAATGCAAGAATTGTTACAGGTAAGAAATGAATGTGTAAATGTATGAATGCAACTATAATCAGTAATACATTCAACTTCATACATAACACAATTGATTATATCAGATTTAATCACAATTATAGTACTGATTTATGACAAACAAAATATCTGGTTTCATTAACATTGATCTGTAATTACAATCAGATAACCAAAACACAATATGGCATAAGAAGCCAACTATAAATTAACACGAAAAACATTAAGCAAGTATCTACTAACACACAACCTAAACACAAGACAATCAAAATGTATGACAGTAGACTGTAAACACAAGACACGTATTCTGTTTCAGATGACTCTACAATCTTTTCTTCAGCAATGTTCTTTCCACTTTCAAAATCATCAATAGAAGTATCTCCAAAACCATTTATTCTTAGTGCATAGTCCATCTTCCGATGCAGCTCAGTGAATGATCTTTGAAGCATCATCATTTTCTCGTCAAGTCTTTTGAATCTTTCATCCACAAATTCTTCAAATCTTGTTTAAGGCCGAAATTCATATCTTGATGAATCAATATTTACAGGATTCATTTCATAAGTACCAGGAATGTACTCATCCTAAGAACAACTCTTCTAAAACATTATGCTTATTGCAACAAATTGTTCTTTCATGTGTGATATCCACATTCTTCATTCTCAAAATTTTACTTATGAACACTCCATATGGTAGATGATACTCCTTTTGTTTTGCAAACTTTAACATATAATCACTTATCACCAAAGACCAATCCGTTTGAGTACCAGTTTGCAATGCATAAAGCAGGTACACATCTTCACCATTCAATATGGATCGATCCTCACCCCTTGGAAGTAGAATCCAGGTGATCATGCATGCGCATAAGCATTCTTCTTTGCGTAAATTCTTAATATCAAAGGATTCATATTTCCCTACCATGTCAGGATTTTTCAAGAAGTTATTGTAGATATCAGTTTTGTAGAATCCTGGTTTCCCCTTATGTGCATTCAGTCCTTCTTGTTGCAATCCTGCTACATACTTCTAGATGGAATGATCAATACTTATCTTCACACCCTTTACTCTGTACGTGAGACAATTTCCCTTCTTTTTCAAATTAGAGTAGAATACCTTCACAAGGTTTGGATAATAGTCCCCTTGAAGTTCAACAAACTTTGTCAAACCAGCTTTCTGTAACCATTCTTGAAATAAGAAGCCTTCACTGCGGAAAAACGAAATACTTAAACACTTGTGTTTGATCACTTCTTTGTAGCCCCATTGGCATATGAAATCATTGCGTTGATCGTCATCACTGAAGCACCCAAAAGTATCAGCTTCTATTCTAGAAGATGCAGAGTGCTTCCCTGGTCGTGAAGATGAAGCGACCATCTTGTAGAATTTTGTATACAATGTAGAGACTCTTTAATAGAAACAAGGGTTTTGTGTATCTTGTGTGAAACAGACTCAAAATAAGCATACATATATAAAGGCGCGAACCAGGCCCATTCAAATTTTCAAACATAGAAAGCCCTAAAATTGAGATATCTAATCGGTTTTGTTAAACTTAAAGTTGACTTAAGTATGACAGAAAATTATAAAAAACACTTATATCACAAAGTATACTTGACTATACACTTAATCAATTCGATTAAAAATCGTGCTATTGAATTTTCACAAAAAGCAATCTCATTCAATCAATCATCAATCATACATTCAATAAGCAATCATTCAAACAAATGTTATGCATGATGTAGTGATAAAATAATTGTTACCGCTTGTAGATACTCAAGAACTTTGATATCATCCAGTTAGTTCATCCTTGAGTTTTGCATTTTCATAGCATCTACTTTCCTGCAAAACAACTTAAATTTTTCGATGTTGGTACCCATTGGAACTTGGGTCCGGTCTGGTTAGTTGTAGATAGATGTTCCTTGGGAATCCACTTATATTTCCCTTTTGGAACTCCAACCTAATGGCAACCCCTTTAGGGACTTCCCATCCAAAGAAGTATCAACTAAAACTAAGACTAAAGAAAGGGAAGTAGAATAAAGATTGCTAAAGCTCTTTCCTTATCTAAGTCTTAGATAGATTCTCTTTAACTAAATCCATTTACATTGTTTTGTAGGACACTAAAAAAGAGTGGAAAGTTCCTAGGAGAGTTGCCAAGCAAGGAGGCAAAGAAGAATGCATTGTGCAGCCAGCCGTGTAGCTTCTTTGAAGCATGTTTTCAACATTTTCCATGTGAAACATGCGGCCAACAACATTTCCCACGTGAAACATGCAGCCAGCCAAATTTTTAATGTTTCCCACGTGAAACATGCAAGCCAGTCGTGTGGCTTCTTCTGCCCACCTCCCTTGGAGCTTCATACACGTTGAAAATGTTGCAAGTAGATTGCTAGGCACGCTTCTCTTACTCTATAAAAGAGAGCTTCTTCTCATTGTAAAAGTAACTTGAGTATAATAGTGAAATGTTGCTGAAATACAGCCACTGCTCTGCATGAACCTCTTGAAATGCATCACGCAACATGTCTTCTTTGACTTCTACAGGTTTATTTTCGAATTCCTCATCACTGTCATAATCATTGATTGCAGATCCAGCCATGAAGCAGATGTTGGATTCTTCTTCAACATTGCAGTCTTCATCACTTGAAGAATCTAAATCACTGTTTTCCCAAGCAATATATGAACTCTTTTGGTTCCTGCTTTTCTCTTGAACCAATCTTGTTTTCCCTTTCTGCTTGGCTTTCAGATCTGGACACTCAGGCTTGATATGTCCTTCTTTTCCACATTCATAGCATTGGATGGCAGTGGTTGTGGACTCCTTTCTTCCTCTTGAGAAACCTGCATTGTTAGTGAAAGAACTATTATTTTTCATAAAACGATTAAATTTTCTTACCACCATACTCATCAATTCTTTATCATGCAGATCAGTCTTTGAAGCTTTTCGGATTGTGGCTTTGAGGTTCTAACTCATGCTCTCTGAGTTTTCCAAACAAGGTTGCCATGTTCATGCTGGTTAGATCTCTTGATTCTGATATAGCAGTAACTTTCGGCTTCTAGCTTCTATTGAGGCTTTTCAAAATTTTAATGTTGATTTCTTCCTTGTCAAATACTTTTCCTAGAGCCATAAGATGGTTGACAATGTGTGTGAATCTTTTTTGGACTTCATAGATTGTGTCCCCTGCTTTCATTCTGAATAATTCATACTCCTGAATGAGTGAATTTTTTTTGGCTCTTTTCACCTCATCTGTTCCTTCATAAGATACTTCCAAGATAGAACGCGAGACAACTTACCTTTGAAGCGTGAACGAAACCTAAGCTCTGATACCAACTGATGGACGAACGTCCAAGGAGATGACGAATGTGCGTGTCGTGAGCTCCTTCGAAGCTTCCTCCAGAGATGAACGCAGCGGAATGATGAAAATGATGACGAGAACACGAAATCGAAGATTGACTCGAACGAAAACTAAACTATGAATAGACTCCAGAAAATCCTAAGATCTAAGGTTTAAACGGTGGAAAACCTAGATTGTTCGGTGGAAAGTGGATTAAACGGTAGAAAGGGAAAAACAATCGATGAAATCGAAAGGCAAAGTGAGAATGATGAAGGAACCCTAAGTTTGGATGAAGATGTTCAGTAGAAAGGTTTGTAATGGATGAGACGAAGCAAAGAAATGAAGGAAGAAGGAGATTCTAGGAAGAAAACTGGCTTACTGTGAAGAACCCTCGAGAGGAAGAATGAGATGTGGTTTTGCGAGATGGAGAAACGAGAGAGAGAATGTGGATGTGCGTGTCTGATGCGCGAGAGGTCAAATGCGAAATGAAGTGGCGTTTCTGTGCGTGAGAGGAAAAGCCAATGACGTGGAATGGAGGAGCTGATGCATGCGCAAATGAGGTGGCAGCGAAGGAGAGGTAGCGTGGAGGAGAGAAGCACCGTGAAATTTGGAAAATGAAAGTGAGAGAGGTGCTTGGAAGGTGGCTAGAGGGAGTCTTTGGACTATCTAGTCTATGACTTTCAAGAGAGAATAGTTTCTGATTCAGAAAACTCAATTCTCATTAATCTCAAAAGTGCTAATACAAGAGAGGAACTGGGTATTTATAGTAACCCATGCTCCTTACAAGCTAAAATATGTGCACAATAAAATGAGAAAACTACAAAAAGAGGACACTGAGAAACACATCAGGCAGGATTCCATCATACCCTCCCTCTTAAAAAAAGATTTGTCCTCGAATCTGGCAATCGCCTTATGAAGAAGCTCCACACAATCTTTGGGAGCATGGCCATCTTGGAGTGGCCTTATTCTTTTATATCCACTTTTTCTTCCTCCTGGATCAAACACAAATCTGCAATAAACATCAAATATATTTTCAATTAATATAAATCCAAGAAAGAATTTTTCAATAAAATCAAGGAAATAAGGACTTCTAATATTTTGTTTTATCACATTTGGAAATTCTAGAAGTCCAAATTTACTTTTGTCTTGACTTATTTCTTTCCTAAAAGATAAGAATAATTCAAGATTTGAATTGTCATATTTTGAAAAAGTTTGCATAGAACATGAGATGACAATTTGTTTGAAAGAGAAGTCCATATTTGAAGAATAAACCATGATTGGAAAAGATGTAAAGATTTGGAAACCTTCCCTTTTAGGTTCCATAGTCTTGGAAAGAATAGAATTTGTCAGCAACAATTTCTCCTTTTCTTTCTTCTCTCTTTCTTGCCTTTCTCTCTTTCCTTCTTTTCTCTCTTTTTCTTTTCTTTCCTCTTCTTTTCTTTTCTCTTCTTCTCCGTCTTCCTTTTCTTCTTCCCTTCTTCTCTCTTCTTCTCTTCTTAATTCCTCTCTTCTTCTCTCTTCTTCTCTTCTTAATTCCTCTCTTCTTTTCTCTTCTTCTCTTCTTAATTTCTCTCTTCTTCTCTCTTCTCTTTTCTCATTTTCTTTTCTCTCTCTTCTCTTCTTCTTTCCTTTCTTCCTCTTCTTTTCTCTCAATCTCTCTTTCTCTTTTCTTATTCTTGAGCTCTTTAATTCTTGCCCCAAATTCTAATTCTCTACGAAGAAACCCATGATCATTTAAACTTTCAAGAAATAATTTTCCATCATCAATGCAATCCCTAATTAGTTCCAGGTTTCTTTTAATGCTTGAAGGCACAAACTTTCTTCTCATGCAAGCTTTTAAATCATGCCAATCACATATGGAGGACTTTCTACCTTTCCTAACATGATATTGTCTTTCATCCCACCACTCACTTGCATGCTCTTCTAACTTAGAGAGATATATGCTAAGGACTAGGGATGGCAAAAAAATCCGCGCCCGCGGATATCCGCGGATAAAATCCGTGACGGATAGTTGATATCCGCGGATATTTACTATCCACGGGTTGCGGGTAGCGGGTATTTTAATATCCGCTTATAAACGGGTCGGGTGCGGGTACTACAATATCTGATTCGTGGATATCCGTTACCCGCTAAAAAATTAAAATTAATTTTTTATCTTTAGGTTTAAATTAGATTTTATTCTTTTGTTTGCCTCTTTTTTATCTCTGCAACAGCCTCCTCCTCTTGTCCGTGCTAACCTAGTGTCGTCATCCTCGGAAATATAGTTTTGTGTGTCAGCCACCATTCGACGGGGTTCAAAATGTCGGACTTACACTGTATCGACCAACAACGGTATTATCTTCGAACTACTTTTTTTTATTTTCTTAATTTTTTCTTGTCTTGAATTCTGTTATGGTTTGTCCTTATTTGCGGTTGAAAAGATAAAACCCATAAAAAGATAAAACCCCTAACTCTTTTTCGAGATATAGAAACAAAAGCTATCATTAACAAATATGCAGGAATAGTTGGAGAATAATATTAAAATATAGATGTATAGGAATCAGAAAAAGTACATGAGTTAAATACTCTAGAAGGCACATTCATAATTTCTGTATAAAGAAATTATAAGACACATTGGACAAGTTTTTGTCCATATTAGGAAGAAATTATAAGACACATTGGACAAGTTTTTGTCTGTATTAGGAAGAAAGAAGGGATTAAATTTTGAGAAGAATTAAATAAATAAATAAAGACATGATCGTCTAAAGTTCATGAATTAGTAGGAAGAGTTCCATGAAAAATGGAAGCATAAATTGAGAAGGTTACCAAAGAAGGCACAGTGAAGCAACTAGAAAGATAAAAATAGAAAAAAAATAAATATAAATAAGAAATAAACAATGATTCAATGAAGGAAGGGAGACCGTACTTGTAGTTGCAGACAAGAGCAGCAATAAAGTGAATAAAAAAAAGGTTATTTTGATTATTTTATAGATGAATGAGGGAGACAATACTTTTGTGAATTGCAAAAAAAGGGAAGTCTGACTTTTAACCTTTTCACATTTTTCAAAAATTAATATTTAGCGCTTCTGACAACTTTAGTATTTGAGAAATTTATAAAAAAATTATGTAAAGTCACCAACATCTTTTTTTTAAGTCATTATGAATCTATATTATGTGAGTAAATATTTTGTTATCTGCAATCATATCAACGACGACAGGGATAGCTCTGTTCTGCAGGGTACCTTTTCACTGTTATGGACTACACCAATTTACATTTCTTTTGTATTATTATACCATCACTTTTAATACTGATTTAATGCATTAGTTACTTGAAGAAGTTGTACTTGTGTTGTTAGATTTACTAGATTCAGTATTACATTTTAGATAGTCTAACTATTTTACTTCATCGGTAGATATATTTTTATATGTTAGCTTTGATCAAATTATATGTTACATCGGAAGACTTATGCGAATCAATTTTATTTTTAGGATCTCTACTCAAGATATATTTTCTCCTATAGATGATGGCCAACAAGGACAATTTGTAGAACCTAATATAGGAGATTCAAATCAAATTAATGTTCCTGTAGATTCAAATCAAACTGAAAGTTCAACTCCTACTGTTAACTCAAGAAGATTATTGTCAGAAGTTTGGAATCACTTTAAGAGACAAAAGGTAGATGGAAAATGGAAAGCGATTTGCAATTATTGTTCCAAAAATCTTGTTGGTGATGCAAAGCAAGGTACGTCACATTTGAGAAATCATTTCAAGAGTTGCAAGCTTCGAACAACTCGGGACATCAGGCAATCATTTTTAAAAACTCATAGAGAAAATGGTGAAACCGTAGTTGTTGGAAATTATGTGTTTAATCAACAAATAGCTAGAGATGCACTTCGTAAGATGATAATTCTACATGAGTATCCAATGTCAATGGTTGATAACATAGGCTTTAAAGAATTTTGTGCTGTTGTACAACCTCTATTTAAAGTGGTTTCTCAAAACACCTTGAAAAAGGATATTATGAAGGATTACAATGTTGAAAAGAGAAACTGAAATTATTATTGTCAAAGATTCAAGGTCGAGTTGCAATTACAACTGATATGTGGACTGCTAGTAATCAAAATAGAGGCTACATGACTATAACAGCTCACTTTATTGATGATTTATGGAGGCTACAAAGTCGACTTGTGAGGTAATAACACTATACTCTATTTTTAAAGTGTAATTTTTATATTAACATTGTTCTTCACTAAAATAACAAAACATGACTTTCAATTTTAGGTTTATGTATGTGCCTGCTCCTCATACTAGTCAAGTTCTTGCTGAATTGTTGGTTGAATGTTTAATGGACTGGAATCTAGATAGAAAAGTTTCTACTTTGACAGTTGATAATTGCACTACAAATGATGCTATGATTGATCGCATTTTAGACAAGATTTCACCTAGGTCTCTTATTTTGGGTGGACAATTGTTTCACATGCGTTGTTGTGCACATATATTGAATTTGATTGTGAAGGATGGTTTGTCCATAATTGCTAATGTCATTGAAAAGGTCAGAGAAAGTGCTAATTTTTGGACAGCTACACCTAAAAGAGAAGAGAAGTTTATAGAGACATGTGCTCAATTGAATATTCCATTCAGAAGAAAATTAGTGGTTGATTGTAGAACTAGGTGGAATTCAACATTTTTAATGCTTCAAGTAGCCATACAATACAAAGATGTATTTGATCGTTTATCACAACGAGAGAGTCAATATAAAGTTTTGCCTAGCGCACATGATTGGCAAATGGCACATGAAATTTGTCAAAAGTTGGAAATATTTTATGATGTGACACTATTGTTTTCTGGTACCTCTTATCCAACTGCCAACATTTTCTTTCCAAAGGTATGTGAAATTAAGTTGGCTTTGATGGAATGGCTTAACTCTCCCAATTCTATTATTCACCAAATGGCTGCATCTATGGTTTTAAAGTTTAACAAGTATTGGAGTGTGATTAGTGGAGTGATGGCTATAGGTATTGTCTTAGATCCCAGGTACAAAATTGATTTGTTGGATTATTTTTTCCCTCGTATATATGGTAATGAATCTGATTGTGAAATTGAAAAGGTGAAGATTCTTTTTAAGGACTTGGTAAGAGAGTATGAAATGTACATGAAAGGTAAGAAGTCAGTTTCTTCATGTCAAAATCTGAACATAAATGTAGGCCAAATTGTTGATGGAAGAAAAGATGCTTGGAGGAGAGATTTTGCAAAGCACCAGATTGCAAAGAAAAATGAACCATCAAATTATAAGTTAGAACTTGATTATTACTTGGAGGAATCGACACTACCTGATTCAGATGAAGAATTTGACATTTTAATTTGGTGGAAGAGTAATGGATTAAAATATCCAATCTTACAAATGATTGCAAGAGATTTTCTAGCCATTCCTATCTCAACAGTTGCTTCTGAGTCTTCTTTTAATACTGGTGGTCGATTTCTTACTCCACATCGGAGTAGATTACACCCAGACACTTTAGAGGCATTGATGTGTGTTCAAGATTGGCTATGGAGTGACATACAAGGTAATTAAATGAACAATTCAAATTACATTTTTATATTCATTCAAATGGTTGGTTATGACAAATGAATTTATTTTCCTTTTTCAGGTTCTTCAAAATTGAAAATGGATAACATGAAGCTTAATACAATACTAGAGGAGATAATTGATGATGATGTTAGTAGTTTTGTTTATATTATTTTAATTTAATTTTATTAATAGTGTCACACTTGGTCATTGATTGATGACTTTATTTGTATTTATTTGTTTCAGGAATTAAGTGGTGAAAATGAAGATATGGAAGAAGAAAAATAAATCTTGGAATGTTATTTTTAGAACAATTATTTTTAAAATTACTTGTATTTGGATATATTTTGTCCGGTTAATGTGTATTAATTTGAATTTATGTTTTAACTTTTATTTACTTATCAATTGATTTTATTTGAATATATATTTTAAATATTATTTGTATTTTTTTTTTTAAATTTAATTTGGATTTCATTTAAAAACTAATAAAATAATTTTTTTTATAATATTCGCGGGTTGAAAACGGATATCCAACGGATATCCGCGGGTTGAAAAAAATCCACGGATTTTTTTTAGGCGGATATCCAGCGGGTAACGGGTCGGGTACCGGGTACAGTTTTATCCGGCGGGTCGGGTTGCGGGTAAGCACTATCCGTGCCTGACCCGATCCATTGCCATCCCTACTAAGGACATAATATTGACTCTCTCCATAAAACCAAGGATTTATTTTATCAATTTCTTTTTCCCAAGCTAGGTATGTTAATGCACCTATGTCTTTACCAAAGGATGGAAGATTCCTAGCATGTTTAAACATTTCATCAACATTATCTAACCTAGAAGACCTATATGAACTATAACAAGACATCTTTGTTTTTAAAAGTTTTCTTTGTGTGAAAGGTATACAAGATTCACACTTAGATAAGTCCCAGGTAAGAGAGGTGAGTCATGAAGACTGCTTAAGTACCAAGTCTTACCTTGCCAGAAATGTCTTAGGTTACTACTAGTTACCCTTTAAACAAAAATCACCTTTAAAATCAAAGAACAAAACTCACAAACAATCACAAACAATTAAGCACAATTAAAAGACTAGACTCTCGGACTCTAATGTGATAAGGCTTAGTGTTGAATCCCTTTTAGCCTAAATCACCCCTAAACGTGAACACAAATTAAAGTTCAAACAATCAAGAAAAGTTGCCAAGAGTTGAAAGAGCACCAAGGACTCTTCCAAATACTTGGACTTTTTAAATGGCCTTTTACAAACAAAAATGAAATTAAAAGAAAGCTAGCCTATCAGCCTATTACACATCAAATGGAACAAAAAAATACAAAACATGCACGCTTCCACGGTCTGGTCCTGGTTCAGCTACAGTCCACTTTTGATGCCAAGTCCTTGTGCTAAAAACACGTACACTGATGTTGCTTCTTGACAGCTTCTGGAATCAATGCTTTTGAATCTCCTGGCCAGTATAATCCTACAATCACAAATCACAATTGGAATCAATGTACCTTATCTACACACTGATATCAAGAGGATTAACTTCACACAATATAAAAGATTCTTCCCTTTTCTCCTAGTCTCGTGCACTTGATGCAGCTATATAAATTTCTTTTGCTCTCAAATGACAAACTGCAATCAAATATTCACACTCAATTCAGCAGAGCAACCATTAATGCTATCAATTTCCAGCTAAGACAGAAACAGTTAAGCAATCCAGAGGTAAGAAAGTTAAGCAACTCCCCTAATTAAATGGTTGTTTTAGCTTGCTCTAAACTCTACTGAGATTCTGCTACTGCTTAAAATTTTTGACTCCAAATATTTATGAACTCTGCACACAACAACAAACCTATTCTACACTTTCTCCCTGCACTGATTCAGTTCAGATCTGCTCACAGAAATTACACCAATTCCAGAAAAATACACAAGGAGATGGATATTAAACCAGATGCAATGGGTGTAATTCAAAGCTAAACTAAACTGATTTAAACAACCATTCAATTCTAATTTAAAAATCTGATCAATCCAATGGGCAAAAAGAATTACGTGCTTAATTCAACCACAACGTCAGAATTGGAAATTAAGTGCTTTAGTCACTTCTTAAAATTGAATGATGCTTTGGCAGTTAAAACAAGTTCATGCACAACCTAATTACTCCAAGCAAATCAATTCATGCATAAATTAGTCCATGAACAACTAACTAGGTGGCATGCAAGGGTATGCAATCAATCAATCTGAACAAAACTGAAATCTGCATGTGATTAATACCAGGAAAATATTTTCTATATGCATTTGGAAAAAAGATCTCAACAAAGAAAGAGTGATGGTGCTAATCAGGACTCAAAAGATTTCAACAATTGTAATCAAACCATGAAATCAGTAATCACATTCAGAACATTTAATATCTCAATGATTTCAGCAAGCAGTTTATAATCTAAAATGAATGCAAGAGCAGATTAAAATGAAAACAATCACAATTGCTCTAGTTTGATCACTCAAACTCCTTTTCCCTACACAATGAACAATCACAAACAGTTAGATTAACAATGAATTCTCTATTTCAAAGTGCCAAGGAATTAGGCCAAGTTAGCCACACTAAACTCACTACACTCAGGCTTCTCTTTGAAAGCTTAAAGCACTCAAAATGGAAAGGTTTGGAAGGGAGATTCTCCCTTGGCAGTACAAAGCTGGAAAGTCTTTGAGACCACCACCACCTAAGATGCTACCAAGCACACAAACCTTCTTTCAAATTCCAGAAACCAAAGTGTAACAGCTTCTCAAACAAGAATGGCTAGGCTAAGGCAAAGGCAAAGTAATGGACATTACAGGACAGGATAACACAATAGAGAAACTGACTCAAGATCAACTCTAGATCAGATTATGAAAGCAAACAAAGCTCAAATTAAGAACAGCAGAACAGAATGCACATGTGAAAGACAAAACCAGGAAAGTCAATCAAGACAAACAAGAAACAAGGTAATGAATAATGTGAGCACTCAAACAGGATCCTAAGATCAGTTCTAGAGTATATGTTAAAAGCAATAAAAAAACCAAACAAGTTGCATTTGCACCAAATTCAAATTCAGTTCAGAATTGGTTGAAACTGTTCCATAAAATGCCTAAGAGAAAAGGCTTTTCTAATGCATCAGCTTTCATAAAAGTCAATTACACTGGTCTGTCAGCTTTTTAGAACTATATAAATGTTTCTTTTCAATTGTTTTACATGTAAACAGAATAACAAAGCTTTTGCTGCAATGACAACTCAATTTCAAATGCACCAATTCCACAATTTTCAGAAAAGGCAAACAACTAGCAACTTGTGAATGAAAAATGCCAAAAGTTTGGTGGTTTAAAGAGTGAAAAGGCTTAGGACAGCTATTAACTCATGGTTTCTTTGCATCATCGGTTTCAAATATCGAAAACAAACTTGTTTGTAAAGCAACTGGATGCAGAAACATACTATCACAAAATTTGACTTAGTCAGCCCCAAATTACTCAAATTAAGCAACTCTTCCACTCAAATTTTGACTTAATGAATCAAATGACCTTTGAACACTTAAATTGAACCAGAAACAACAACTCAAACTCAAACTCAAATTGAACACTAGGAAGTTAATGCAAGATGTCCAGCAAGGATCTAATGCTAAACCAGATTAAGAAATGCAAAGAACATAGACACAAGAAAAGTAATGCAGATCGGCCAACTACAAATGAAACTCTATTGGAGTTTTCTCAGTGCAACCAAGCTTTGCCAAAGCAATTCATTGCTTATATGGTATGCACATGGTACTGGCTCAATCAATCAGATGCATCTCAATGCCAAATTCTCAGTCAAGTGAACAAAATAACCAGAAACAGATTAGGCACCAAATAAGTGTTATGAACCAATGCAAAGCTACATCTCATGTCAAACACTAAGCACCCGAGCTCTTAATGAATTTGTCATTGCTCATATGGTGGTGCTGATGTTGATCAAACAGCTAACATGCAACAAAAACCTTAAGAACATATTACAACTGAATTAAAAGACAAATAAGCAAATTAACATGACTTTGACAAAAACAGAAATAAATTTCAAAACATAAAAGACTCAAACAAAAACTTGCACCGAATTAAAATGATAATAAGACTAAAAAATAATGACTCAAGCACAGGAAACACAACTTGGAAACCTAAACAGATATGAAGAGATTCAAAACACGAAACACAAACAAGATTCGCAACAACTTAAATCAAAAAAACAAATCAAGACATTAAAGGAAAATGATGAACAACACGTAAATGATGAAAGCGCAACATAGACGCGAAACAGAAACGCGAAAAAGAAACTCAGAATCAAGACAAAATCAAATGACAAAAAAATTATGAATCAGACAAGACCGAATCGAAACAACTCAACTCGGAATCAAGAGAAAACAACGGGAAAAAGAAAAAGAAATTGAAGACAGAGAACGCGAGACAACTTACCTCTGTAGCGTGAACGAAACCTGAGCTCTGATACCAACTGATTGTCGAACGTCCAAGGAGATGACGAATGTGCGTGTCGTGAGCTCCTTCGAAGCTTCCACCAGAGATGAACGCAGCGGAATGATGAAAATGATGACGGGAACACGAAATCGAAGATTGACTCGAAGGAAAACTAAACTATGAACAGACTCCAGAAAATCCTAAGATCTAAGGTTTAAACGGTGGAAAACCTAGATTGTTTGGTGGAAAGTGGATTAAACGGTAGAAAGGAAAAAACAATCGGTGAAATCGAAAGGCAAAGTGAGAATGATGAAGGGACCCTAAGTTTGGATGAAGATGTTCGATAGAAAGGTTTGTAATGGCTAAGACGAAGCAAAGAAATGAAGGAAGAAGGAGATTCTAGGAAGAAAACTGGCTTACTGTGAAGAACCCTCGAGAGGAAGAATGAGATCTGGTTCTGCGAGATGGAGAAACGAGAGAGAGAATGTGGATGTGCGTGTCTGATGCGCGAGAGGTCAAATGCGAAATGAAGTGCCGTTTCTGTGCGTGAGAGGAAAAGCCAATGACGTGGAATGGAGGAGCTGATGCATGCGCTAACGAGGTGGCAGCGAAGGAGAGGTAGCGTGGAGGAGAGAAGCATCGTGAAATTTGGAAAATGAAAGTGAGAGAGGTGCTTGGAAGGTGGCTAGAGGGAGTCTTTGGACTATCTAGTCTATGACTTTCAAGAGAGAATAGTTTCTGATTCAGAAAACTCAATTCTCATTAATCTCAAAAGTGCCAATACAAGAGAGGAACTGGGTATTTATAGTAACCCATGCTCCTTACAAACTAAAATACGTGCACAATAAAATGTGAAAACTACAAAAAGAGGACACTGAGAAACACATCAGGCAGGATTCCATCATATGTTTAACCCTTTATGTTTTCACTATGTTGACTTTTGCTGATAGAGTTGACTTAGTGTATGGCTAAGGGCAATCTTGGGCCATGACCACCCTGTGAATCCTGATATTGATAGCATTTTTCGTAGATTTGTTAGGCATACTAGGAATTTGTATTCTTTGCATTTAAATAGCCTTAGTTGCATAATTCATTGCAGTCTCCTTCCACATGTCTACCTACATTGGTTACGTGCATAGTGCTTATTCTGCCTCTGATTATGATTCTCCTTCTACATGTGGCTTTGATTATGATTCTACTTCTGCGTCCACTGCTCCATATTTTGGGCATATTGCATCTGTGTATCAAATTCTACTTCTTATTCTCATATGTATTCTGCTGATTTCTATGTTGAGAAAAATATGGCACATCCTCTAACTCGTGAAAGTGCTCTTTGGGAACCGGTTTCACCAAATGCGGATGATGTTCATTGCGTTC
This sequence comes from Vigna umbellata, assembly GCF_029865625.1. Taxonomy (NCBI): domain Eukaryota; kingdom Viridiplantae; phylum Streptophyta; class Magnoliopsida; order Fabales; family Fabaceae; genus Vigna; species Vigna umbellata. Next base: position 32,995,155 of record NC_142165.1, on the reverse strand, counting down.
TCAACACTACACTGATTCATTTGCTGCCTAAGTTTCATGATTTTGCACGTGAATGTCCACATAAGCATTTTGAGGAGTTCCATATCATTTGCTCTACAATGAAACCTCCACATGTCCCGGATGACCACATCTTCTTATGGACATTTTCGCATTCATTACAGGGAGTAGCAAAGGACTAGCTTTATTCTATTCTTCCAGGGTCCATCGCCAGTTGGGAAGATCTTAAGCATATGTTTTTGGACGAATTCTCCCCTACTCAACATCATTTTGATTCGTATAGCAACAATCTAGAATGGACAACTGATGACCTTTATCTGAGATGGTATAATGCTCAATAGCAGCAACATCAATATCAAGAACCACCATTTCAGAATTCTTGTATGGCCATTCTACCTGTCCAGCAATATCAGCCACAACAGTTGCAACAACATATGCCTGCCCAAACAATTCCTCAACCTTCTACTTCACCTTCTGAGCCTACATTGGAGGAGTTGTTGAAGCAGATGACCATGCAAAACATTCAGTTCCAACAGGAGACCAGAGCATCCATTTAAGGCTTGACTAATCAGATGGGGGAGATGGCCACTCAACTTCATTAGGGGCAATCTCAAGATTCAGAGCTATTACCATTTCAGACTGTTCAGATTCAAGAAGATTTTAGTGCCGTCAACATAGGAGATGGGAAGCAGAGTCATGTACTCACTGTGCCACCTACTTTCCCACCTTCATATGTCCATGTCCCTACTCTTGCACTTGAGAAGACTTATAAAGATTTTGATCTCCATTCTTAGCATGAGGAGGAGGTAGTTATGAGGAGAATTTTTAAGCCACGTGGACCATCTTCATCTTCCACCCCTAGGTATGATCTGCTGCAGTCTCCTATTCAAAGTAAGAAGATGGAAGAACAAGATAAGGAGACTATAACAATCTTCAGGGAAATAGAAGTAAACATACCTCAAATTGATTATGTTGATGATGAGCATGTTGTTTCTAATTGTCACTCTCTACATGATAAGAATAATTGTTGCTATCACATATGAATGCTTCGTTTCCATGCACTGAACATGAATATGAGTTTGTTGTTGATATTGCTTCTAAATTTGAACCTCATTCATGTTTTGGGAGTATACATGATGTTCAGTCTGATATATGGGTGATGGAAGAGTGGGTCCGAGAAGAGGACTGTAGGCGCAACGCGAATCCTCGAAGCTTCCCCAATGAGACAACGCAGCGAAATTGATTGGAAACTTAAGGTCGAGAGAGGAACTATGAAAATAGAAGTGCGATAACCTTCGCATAAACCCTAGGCAAAACGGAAGAGAGAAATCGAAAGAGAACAAAGCAAATCTGAGAAGGAACTCAGAGAGAAAATAAGAGATCGAAGAGTGGCTACCACTAGTCTTGTCGCAACCGGAATCGCGACGGGACGACAATCCAAAAAAAGAACGGGTTTTGAAAAGAGATTTTGGAGTCGCCACCATAGTTTATTCTGGAAAACTACGGAAAAACCATAAAATGATAAGACACGGTCCACGAAAACCATATTCTGGGTTCGGGAGTCGGTTACGCGTAGGGAAGGTGTTAGCACCCTACAACGCCTTTAACTAAATGCACGAATATGATGTGGTTTTCAAAATGTTTAACTATCCCCTAAAATAAAATTCTAAATAAACAAAATATATTTTTTTAGTTTTTTGGGCCCGACAAGGATTGACCTTGCTCCTACGTATTCTCATTCAAAATGAGAAATCAGGGTTACGTAGTTCTTTTTGAAAATCTGTTTGAGAATATTTGTTTGGAGAATTACTTGAGAAAAATGTTTGGGAAAATTTGTTTGGAAATGATTATGAATAATTTGGATTTTTAGGGAAGTGAACCTGACAAGCACTAGCCTTGCTCCTACGTATCTCCACTCTTGATGGAGAATCAAGGATCACGTAGTTCTGGCTTTCAAAAGATTGTTCATTGCTTGAAAAAGCAGATGTTTTTAATTTCTTGAAGATTTTATGCTTTTTAATATTTTCGAGAAAAGAAGGTAATGAGCACTAGGCCGACGCAGACGGTCACACGAGCACTCATACCATTATTTAAATTTATGTAAATAGAAGAGAAAGGTATCGAACACTAGGACGATGCAGATGATCTCACGAGTGTTTGACCTTTAAAACATATTTTTGTAAATTTATTTAAGAAAGAAGAAAAGGTTTTTAGCACAAGGACGATGCGAGCGATCACACGTGTGCTTAACCCTCAAAACGTATTTTTTTGTAATTTTATTTTAAAAAAAGAAGAAAAGCTTTTTAGCACAAGGACGACGCGAGCGGTCACACGTGTGCTTAACCTTTAAAACGTATTTTTTGTAAATTTTATATAAGGAAGAAGGGAAGGTTTCTAGCACAAGGACGACGCGAGCGGTCTCACGTGTGCTTAACCTTTAAAACGTATTTTTGTAAATTCTTTTATTTAAGCTATAAATATTGTATTATTAAATATATATTTTAGGATAAGTAGATATCTAGAATAAATAGATAAAATAAAATAAGACAATAAAAATAAAAAATAAAATAAAAATAAAATAAATAAATAAAAAATAAAATAAAATAAATAAAAAAAACACATGAAATAAGATAAACAAAATAAATGAAATAAATAAAAAACAAATAAGTAAATAAAAATAAAGCAAATAATGGGGGCCTAAATGAGAAAGGGGGTGCCGAACGGTCCGTCGCAGGCTACCGTGCAGTCCGTGGAAGTGGCCGAACGGACGTTGGGAAAGGATTCAGAATAACGAGCGTTCGTTGGGGAGATGATCACCAAACGATCCGTCCAAGAAGTGGCCGAACGGACGTTGGGAAAGGATTCAGAATAACGAGCATTCGTTGGGGAGATGGATACCAAACAGTCTGTCCAAGAAGTGGCCGAACGGACGTTGGGAAAGGAGGCTGAATAATGAGCGTTCGTTGGGGGAGATGGTCACCAAACGGACCGTCCAAGATGTGGCCGAATGGACGTTGGGAAAGGAGGCTGAATAACGAGCGTTCGTTGGGGAGATGGTCACCAAACGGCCCGTCCAAGAAGTGGTTGCCGGATGTTGGGAAAGGAGGCTGAATGACGAGCGCTCGCTGGGGAGCTGGTAACCAAACGGTCCGTCCAAGAAGTGGACGAACGGACGTTGGGAAAGGAGGCTGAATGACGAGCGCTCGTTGGGGAGATGACGAACGGACGTTGGGAAAGGAGGCCGAATAACGAGTGTTCGTTGGGGAGATGGTCACCAAACGGTCCGTCCAAAAAGTGGACGAACGGACGTTGGGAAAGGAGGCTGAATGACGAGCGCTCGTTGGGGAGATGACGAACGGACGTTGGGAAAGGAGGCCGAATAACGAGCGTTCGTTGGGGAGATGGTCACCAAACGGTTCGTCCAAGAAGTGGCCGAACGGACGTTGGGAAAGGAGGCTGAATAAAGAGCGTTCGAAAAAAGCTTAAGGTTCCCGGTCGTGCGTTTATTTCTGGGCTTGGCCCACCCGGGTGGGTTCTAACCTAGAATCCCCTAGGGGTTCAGCATTCCCCTTCCATTCCTCACCCACTCAGATCCCACACTCTCCCGTAAGCTCACTCCCTCAGCTCACACACTCTCCAGAGACCCAAGGTCTCTTACTCTCTCCACAGGCTCACCACCTACTCAGCCGAAACCGGCCACCGCGCCACTGGCGACACCTCGTCTCGATGCCGTTGGCGAGACCTCGCCCCACCGTGGCCACCGTTGGCCGCAACGCCTTCGCCCTCCCTCTCTTCTCGCTTCGGAAACGATGACCCAGGGAGGGGTTTTCCTCCGCCTTCATCTTCGATTCCTTCGAGTCCAACGACAACCATCATCATCATCATCTTCAACCACCGGACCCTCCTCTCCGCCTTCAACATTCACCCATTACCAAGCAACTCAGCCTCCAACAACCGAGAACCACACCAAACCTATAAGAAACAACCTAAACCACTCCCAAACTACCATCGACTTCTCCGTGCCTTAAGAATTTTCCTGAAACCACCGAACCACCGTCTTCTACCTTTGCGTGTCTCTATACTATGTTTTGTGTTTCTTTGGTTGGGAATGGGGTGTGGTGATAGCCGTGAGGGTGAATGTGACTATGGTGATGGAGGGAACGAGGGAGGAGGGGATGAGTCAGTGAAGATGAAACCACTGTTATGTTATTTTCTTTCTGTTATATGATTTTCTGGTGAGTAACCATTCCATTGATTCATTTGATGGTTGGAGATGGACAGAGGCACAGTTTCATGGTCCGACTTAGTTTGTGGTTGCTGTAATTGATTATCTGCTTTTCAGGTGAAGGGATACAGCAAAGCCATGTTTATGGTGTTGGAGTTGGGGATGAATGAGTGGCGAGGGAGAGCAAAGGCTCGAAGTGCATGGATTAAAGATGATGGGAGAGAATGAAGAAAGTGAAGTCTGCATTTGTTGACAATGCAGATGTAAATAGAAGCTTGAGCAAAAGCTCTACGAGTAGCAGTCTATTCGGTCAGAAATCGAAGGAAGACAATGGAGCGTCCCAACTCGCATTAAGGTGAGACGAGCGTGAATAAGGGGTGATATTGGGTGGAAGTGAATCAAACAGTGAATGAAACAAATAACCGAAAATTCATACATTAGTAATGGCTAAGGATGCAGCTAAGATACTTACCTTCAATGAACGAGTAGCCCCTCCTTTCTCTACTGTGGACTTGCTTCCACCTTTCCTCCGCTCTTCCAACCCTTGCACTCTCTTCTTTTTTCTTCTGAATGATCTCTCTCAGCAATGGATCCACACAGATGAAGGCACTCCTTCTTTTCTCTGCTTTGTTCTTTCTCCCACTCCGTATACGCCAAATTACTTGTACCAATTTCGTAGCCCCTAACGCATCTGCCAACACTCGCCCTCTGCAGAAAACCGTTTCTGCCTCTCCCCCTCCAGCACACACCCTGCTCTTTTTTTCTTGTCCCCCAACCCGAAAACATTCTCTCTTTTCTCGTATTTTTTCTTCTTTTCTTCTTTTTTTTTTACCGTATTAATTATATTAAGCAAAATAAACTTGAAATAGGTAAAACTAAAGATGAAAATAAAATAAAAATAAAAAATAAAATAATAAAAATGTAAAATATATATATATATATATATATATATATATATATATATATATATATATATATATATATATATATATATATATATATACACACATATATATGGAGAAAATTAAGATAATATATGTAAATAAAACTAGGATAATACAAAAATAATAATAATAATACTAAAAAATAATGAGAAAAGAAATAAATAAATAACAATAAATAAATAAATAAAAGATAAGAAACGAAAATAAAAGATAAAAATAAGAAATAAAAATGAGTAATAATATAATAGACTATAGTAAAGCCAAAAAACGACCCGGACGAAATTTGGTATTGACAAGTCTGAAGCGGATTGGTGCAGTGGCGATGCTGTTTGATGAGAGAGAAGCACCCTGGAATGGAAAATGAAAGGTAGAGAGTGTGCTTGGAAGGTGGCTAGAGAAGGTCTCTTGGACTCTCTAGCCTGACTTTCAAGAGAAAATAATTTTTTATTTCAGAAAATTCAATTCTCATTAATCTCAAAAGTGAAAATTACAAGAGAGGAGTTGGGTATTTATAGTAACCCATGCTCCTTGCAAGATAAGATACATATACAATGAAATGTAAAAATACAAAAGGAGAACACAAGGAAGGTATGTGAGGTAGGATTGCATCATACCCTCTCTCTTAAAAAAAAGATTTGTCCCTAAATCTGGCAATCACCTTATGAAGAAGCTCCACACAGTCTTGGGAGCATGGCCATCATGGAGTGACCTTATTCTTTTAGATGCTTACTTCGTCCCATGTTAAGCGGTAATTTTCAGAATCAGATCGTTTTACATCATTTTATCAGTATCAGATCGTGGGTATTCTATGTTAGCAATGAGCCTTTCTGAAATAAAAAATAATATTTGAATTACACGTTATACAACCAAGAAAGAAGATACATGAAGGAAAGGTTCCACCGAGAACATTGTGATCGAGCCAAAGCTATTGCAGATTCTGAAGTTCTCCAATGCGCGCAGGAATCTGGCCCGAGAACTTGTTGTAGGAGAGGTTGATAAGCTGAAGCTCGGAAAGACCGACACTGGTGGTTGGAATCTGGCCAGAGAAGGCGTTGGCGAAGAGGTCAACGAACTTGAGATGCAGGGGAAGTTCGGAGGCTATTTCACCAGAGAAGTTGTTGCTAGCAACATTTAGAATCTGTAGAGTGACAAGGTTTCCAATTTCCGGTAAGAGTTGGCCGAAGAGGTCGTTGTACTGTAGAACAAGGCGCGTAGGAGCGTGCATTTCGAGAGGGATTAGGGAATTGTTTCGTTGAAGGAGTTGGAGCAAAGGCTCAACCTTCAAAGCATGTGTAAGTCTGAAATGCGGTCACCAACTAGGCCACTGAGTTGAAGGCATGGCAGACGTAACTCGGTGACTCGCTCGTTCTTGCAAGAAACCCCGCGCCAGTCGTAAGGAGCTAACGACATTGATGGGTCCCAATCGTTAAGCGCACCGAGAGGGTCGTGAAGGTTGAGCTTGAACGACGTCAAGGCTTGGATCTCGGTGAAAGAGCCACAATGGGCGCATGATAAGAAGCATGCACACAATAACAGTAGAATGAGAAATTTAGTAATGGTAGTGAAGGAAAATGCCAACATCCTTAGTTTCCCCATCTTCCATCACCGCCTAACCTCTTCGACCATAACACTCCATAGGTTTATGTTTCTCTTGGTATATTTATATATAGTAATTTCAAAAATATTCAAGTGGTTTCGAAATTCGGTATCATGTTCGACCGTAATAGGATTCACAGGTAGTGATGGATTTTCCTCGTTGATGGACTTATCTTTATCAGTGCTGCTACTGCCTACACTGGACATTATTATATTATATTCACTTTCTCCTTTTAATTAAGTTGAGAGGAAGAGAAAAGAGAGAGAAAAAGATGGCAGAAACAGCAAAGGAGAGAGAAAACGTGCAACCATGTTAGCACAGAGTTAACGTCGTTACTACCAACTTAACGGATAGGGCTTCATTCATACAATTTTTACAACCTTGGGACCCAATGTATGTACTTTTAAAACTGGGTACTAAATTAAAATTACCACTTAACATGGGGACCAAGTAAGCATTTAAGCCAATGAAAAACCTTCCCTTTTAGGTTCCATAGGAATTGCTGTCAGTAGCAATTGCTCCTCTCTATTTTTCCTTTCTTGCGATTCTCTCTTCTTTTCTTCTTTTCTTCTTCTCTTCTCCTCTTTTCTTCTCTTCTCTCATTTTCTTCTCTCTCATTCTTTTCTTGTTCCTTCCTCTCTATTTCTTTCTCTTCTTTTCTCTCAATCTCTCTTTCTCTTTTTTTATCCTTGAGTTCTTTAAGTCTTGCCCCAAATTCTAGTTCTCTATGAAGGAAACCATGATCATTTAAACTCTCAAGAAATAATTTTCCATCTTCAATTCAATCTCTAATTAGTTCTAGGTTTCTTTTAATGATTGAAGGCACAAACTTTCTTCTCATGCAAGCTTTTAATTCATGCCAATCACGAATGAAGGACTTTCTACCTTTTCTAACATGATATTGTCTATTATCCCACCACTCACTTGCATGCTCTTCTAACCTAGAGAGATATATGCTAAAGACATAAGATTCACTCTCTCTATAAAACCAAGGATTTATTTTATTAATTTCTTTTTCCCAAGCTAGGTATGTTAATGCACCTATGTCTTTACCAAAGAATGGAAGATTCCTAGCTTGATTAAACATCTCATCACAATTTTCTATCCTAGATGACCTAGACGACCTATAACAAGACATCTTTGTTTTTAAGAATTTTCTTAATCTAAAGGGTTAAAAGCTTCCACTTAGACATGTCCCAAGTAAGAGAGGTGAGTCATAAAGACTGCTTAAGTACCAAATCTTTCCTTGCTAAAAATGTCTTATGTTACTAACTATTTACCCCTTAAACTAAAGGCAGCTTTAGAAACAAATTACATGACTCAAAAACAAACACAAACAATTAAGCACAATTAAAAGACTAGACTCCTCAGACTCTAATGTGAGAATGCTTACAGTTTAATCCCTTTTAGCCTAATCACCTGTAAGAGCCAATAGGTTTAAAGAAGTTTGGAGCAGACAGGTGTAAGCAAAGGATGGGACCGAGCGGTTTAGATTAAAATAAGAGTGATATATAAATGAAAGTTTCAAAAGTCTCGTCCCATTCTCTGAATACAACTATGTCTCTCCAAAAACTTCTACTCTCTTCTTTTCTCCTCCTTCTCTCTAGATTCCTTCAATCTCACTTCATCTATTCAACAATCAGACTAAACCTAAGACATCCTGGTGTCAAGATCTTTCCATTCCACCGATCGGTTTAGTGTTTAGAGTTAGTAAGTTTCGTTCCTTTAATTCTTGTGAATTTCTAAAATTTCTGGCACATGCAAGTAAGCCATGTTGTTTGCATGTGTTCATAAGCCTTCTCTTCCTCTTTCTAACTTCATTTTTGGTAATTTGGTTACAAATCGGTAAGCTATAGGTGTTCTTAGAATTTTCTGGACGTGTGAGCAAATTTCTGGAAGGGTAGAAGTCGTTCGGTTCGGTTAAGAGGTAAGGGAAGCTAGTTAATTTAATTGATTGGTTGATGATGTATGAAAATGTTGTTTGATGGTTTTCATGTGTGTGAAATTGAATATTTGTGTGTTCAGCATTGTTTGTGTGGGATGTTAAATGATGTGGTCATTGAGTTGTGGATTATGCAGAATATGGAGTGAATTCTGGTTTTGGATTCTTTGAAATGATGTTAGAAACATTTAGGTACCATTGGATTGCTGTAGATGGGTATATGATTCATGTTTTGAGGATTAGAAATTGGGAAAAATGTTTAGTTTGAATAAAGTCTAGCGTGTTCATGATTCTGCAAAAGTTCTACAGAATTATGCAGAAAGTTGAGCATGCGCTGTTGACCGCTCAGTCATATTCAAGTGTTCGGTCATTAACTGGATGCGGTCTCTTTAGAGTCTTCCTAGTTCATGATAGTTTGGTCTTAGTAATGATCGGTCTTGTACTAGCGTTCGGTCTTAGTAATGCTCGGTCTTTTACTAGCGTTCGGTCTTAGCAATGCTCGGTCTTGTACTAGCGTTCGGTCTTAGTAATGCTCGGTTTTGTACTAGCATTCAGTCTTAGTAATGTTCGGTTTTGTACTAGCATTCAGTCTTAGTAATGCTCGGTATTGTATTAGCATTCGATTGAATATAGTGTTCGATCAAGTTATAGTTTTCGGTCTTGACCTAGTGTTCGGCCTAGATAAAGTATCTGGTATAGTCTAAGTTCTCGGTCTCACACTAATACACGGTTTGTATTGGTGTTCGGTCTTAACTACATTTGGCCTCTTATGGACCTTATCTGTTAATGATCTTTCGATCATGTTTTAGTGTTCGATCTAAGCTCTAAAGTGTTCGGTCTACGTTATAGGCGTTAGGTTTAGCTCTAGTGATTTGGTTATTATAGTGTTCGGTCTCACAGTAGTATTCGTCCTTACATTAGTATTTAACTGTATTCGGCTTTACATTAGAGTTAGATCCTTAATAGTGTTCGGCCATTTCTTTAGCCTTACCTATTATAGACCGTTCGGTCCTGTTCTTTGGGGTAGTGAGAAACCGTTCGGTCTCCAACGTACACATCGTGTTTGGTCTTGCATGTGGTTTCCTTTGTTGTTTGATAAGTTGTTTAAATTCTGTTATATGAACATGCTATGTATGAATAAAGGATTATGTTTCAACTGGTATGAAAGAGAATTCCAAGGAGGAATGTCTCAATGATTGGTTATCAAAGTGGTGGTAAAGTATGAATATGGACAGTGAAATCCACGACATTCATCCTGAAATTCTGATTGTTGAGATTGTTGATAGGGAGAGCACTAGTTTAGCTAAACCTTACAATCTCAGAGCTTCTGGTTTTTGATGATGACAACACATTATTAATAACACATGTGTTTATGTGTTACATGTTCATAAGTTTCATGTTTATGATTATTTGAGAACATGTTTGTAGTGATTATCTCATTACTGTATTTCATTGTGTTTTACATGAGAGTTTATCTGTGAATGCATGACATATATTTGAGAAAAGGAAAATCACATGCACTTTTGTTGAACTTATAATATGTGGCAAAACAACATTTTTAAGTCGACTTCATTATGAAGCAAGTCGATTAAAACTCGTGGCTTTGCACAAACTTTTTCAAAGTGTGCTGTGAGAATTTTTGAAGAGAAAGTTTTTCAAAACTTTGTTTAACTGTGTTACATAGTCGATTACATGCAACCTGCATTCGACTAAGTTTGTTATAGTTTTGAAATTCTGTTAATGCTTGAGTTAAATGTTACAACGACTATATTTTTAAATATGTTGACCAAACATTTATTGTGATTCGACTGCATTAATTTTCCATTCAATTAACTGCATTAATTGTTGCTAACTGTTAGACCTGTTTTGTTATATTCGACTGAATTAGTAGCAAAGTCGATTAAAATGTGTCAGATTTGCAAATTACTATAAATTGACGCGAATTTGATTTCTGCAAGAACTTTTTTTATTCTAATGATTTGATTGATTTCTTTCAGATTAGTAATCTCTTGTAGAAAGTGTGAAAGCTCCAAGAGTTCATCAAGAAGACTATGGTGTTCATCTTTGGTGATTGCTTGACGAGCAAGAATCTGTGTGCTCTTATTGTCTGAAATGAAATGGAAACAGTGATGAAATAATAGCAAGCACTCAAAAGGAACCTAATAATGGCACTAGAACAAATGAAGAAAGCAATAAAACGAAAATAGCAGATCACAAACTCATCCAGACCAAACTGTTTGATATTTTACCAAAGTGTTCGTGAAAATGCCCCAATGACATTTCCGATGAGTTTTTGAGTTTTTTTGAGCTCCTAGTCTGGATTGCAAGGTTCTATATGCTTTATATTACTGGATTTTACTTATTTTGTTCATTCATTTTCATTTTCAAACATTGAACCAGCTTGTTCCACAATCCAGAAATGAATTTGCACAAAAATACCAAAACAGTGGCTGAAAGTGTATTCTGCACCAAAAAAAGCAGACTAAAATGGTGGTTTTGAACCCAAAAACGAGTGGAAGTGATTCAACAGCTCATGTGAATGACCAAACAACTTTGTTTGATGATTTTAAGCATGTTCAAACTCTTAAACAACTCAGAAACTGATTACAACTCAAAATCACTGGTTCGCTTCCATTTTAATTCAAAAGATGTTGGTTCAAAATGTAAATCTGCATATAGGCTAAATTTTGACCAAATGAACAGTATGAGCAAATTTCTATCATCAATTTAGACTTGCTCAAGCTTTCCAAAAGCACAGAAACAACAAATTCCGAAAATCACCCATGCTATAACCAATTTATGTAGTAAAATACATCAACAAACCACCCAAATTTGGTTTTCTAGGGATTCAAGGATGGACAACAAAGAAAATTACTCTAGAAAGTGTAAATGCACAGAACTAAGCTAGAATTAAAGTGCTTAGTATTATTAAACTCAGAATGGACCAAACAAAGAATGATAGCACGGTGAAAAGCTAGAATAAAACTTGAACAACAAAATGCTAGTGTTTATGTACAACCAAGCTATGCAAATTGCATTTCCTTGCTTATAATGGTTTGCTACACTTTCAGTATCATTCAACAACACTAAACAATGTTGAAGCTTCAAACTCAATGAAAAAGAACTAGAGCAGATTTAATGATTTTAAACGAGAATAAAATTCTACAGCAGAATTAAACTGAAATATTGCTTCTTTGGTGCTTCAGCTTGTATCACCAAGGCTATATCAAGTCTTTATTGCCTTTATTGGTAGATATACAACTTATCCAGCACTTGTACTCAAGCAAAATGAAATAAACCAGCAGAGAAGAATACCAAAACAGAAACAAAACTAAAACTGCATCACAAAGTGCACATGACTAAGACAATACAGAAATTGAAAATTAAAGCTAGAATTGACACAAACAAGAATGATTCACTGTTTAAAATGAAGGATACACATGAACACACAATGGAAACAAGAAATCAGTGACTAGAGATATAATTAAGCACAACAAAATAGAAACAAAACAACACCAGTATGTTGTAAACAACAACAAAATAGAACAAGGAAAAACAACAGAAATGGAATGAAAAGATGGAGAAATTGCTTAGCTCTTGGTGCGTGGACAACCTAAGCTCTGGATACTAGTTGAATTCACGCAAGGAGGAGCTCCAGAACAGAGTAGAACAACCATGGAAATAGGTGAAACGGAAAATGGAAGATAATGAACTGTTTGAAGTGTTTAAGGTGAAGAGAAGTGTGTGGGTGAGGCCTCACAGCTCAGAGGGCCTTCCTATAGATGAAGGGTGGAGAAGTCGAAAATCAAGAGTGACTCAAGAGCAATAGGGCTGGGAAATGAATTCAGCAGCATTTCACTAAGCTCAAAAGTGCCAATTACAAAGGGGAGGCCATCTTATTTATAGGTGAAGAGGGGCCTCAATTCTGATCTAATTTCCCTACCAAAATTTAAAATAAGAAACGAGCTTGGAGGCCAAGCTAGCTAGGTCACGGGAAGCATGCTGGGTCACATGGACAATGCTGCCAAAACGTGCCTCATTCAGCTCCACTAGCGCTGAAGCGCCCCTCTCCTGAAGGCCCTTGGGTGCACGTGAGCTGGGAAGTCCATTTGGTGCATCTACACTGGGCACCCCCGTGTCTGAGGGCGCTGGAGTGGCCCTGGTACTGATTCCTTGAAGAATGCTTTTCCCAAATCTGATTGGTTGGCCATGGTTCTTGCCTTTATTGTATTCTACAAAAAACATCATTTACAAATATTAGTTTTTAGACAAGAGAAGAAGGATTTTCATAAGTAACCTTCCATAGAAATAAAGTGTTAGGTGATCCTTCTTCTTCTTGAATCTTTCTTGCCATAGCTCTAGTAAGAGGTCCAATGTGAAGGATGTTAGCAAAATGATGGAGATGAAGTTTTGATGATGCCCAAATCAAGTGAAGACCAATCAAGAATCAAGATGATTTGAAGATTTGTATTGTGATGGAAAGCTTTTGTAATACTCTTAGAAATATGTATAGCAAAACACTGTAGCTAATTATTATAGCAAAACACCGTAGCAAAACACTTGTATTGTGATGGAAAGCTTTTATAAAATCATTGTAGCAAATTACTGTAGCAAAACACTGTACCTAAAACACTATTCATGTGAATAGTAATCCATTAACCAGGGAGGTTAATCGATTAGAGTTGATCGATTAACCAGGGTAGTTAATCGATTAACCATAAGACCGTTTGAAAAACTAGTCGTTTTCGAGCCGTTTGATTATCCGTTGGTTTGTCCTTTAGTGGTTAATCGATTAACCACTTAAGTAAATCGATTAGCACTATCAGAAAGGCTGAAACGAAAAATGGAAGAGCCTTTGGTTGAGTCTATAAATAGACTCTCATTTTCTCTCAACAAGAACTCTTCCCTTGTGCTCACGTACTCAGAAATCTTTGAGAATTGTGTACTCTTGCTCAGCTAAGGAAACTCTTGTCTGTGGATCTGGTGAAGTGTTGCTACGGTGACGGAGGAATAGTTGGTTCATCCTTGGTGTGTCTAAGGAAGTGTTCGGAAGAGGAAGTCATCCTTCGTGAAGTATTCGGAGGAAGTGTTTCATCCTTTGTGAAGATTCAAAGGAGGTGTAGGTTCATCTCTTGTGGCATCAAGAGAGGTGTTTTCTAAACTTTTACAAATTGTATCTTTGTGATTGTAGTTTGTAATTGTTTTTTGATTAGTAAATTATTTATCTTTTTTTGAGATAAGCGACTAGACGTAGGATTGGTAAGATCCGAACCAGGATAAAATGATATGTGCAAATTTCTCTCAACCTTACTCTATTTTACTTGTCATTATTAATTGCTTAGTAAGTTTATTTGAGTAGAAATTTTAAAGGAACGCATTTTTATTAAGAACCAATTCACCCCCCTTGGTTTGTTGTTCCACGCTAACCATTCCACTATAGCCGCTCTGACACTTAGGACATGTAAGAAAAGAAAGACCATATATCTCAAGCTAATATGGGGTGAATTAGATTAACCCTTTTTAATGATAATTTTGAAATCTTTATGAGTTATTGGCTTCTTGAAATTAATAAAGAAATAGTAATGAATAAACCAGTAGAAAAAGAGTAGAGAAAGATCAAGCACACAAACAATCTATACCGGTTCGGCTATCACAAGCCTACATCTAGTCCTCCTTCAAAATCCTCAGTTGAATGGATTCCACTATAATGATTGAGTATACAAGAATATAGAGACAATCCTCCCAATGCACTCCTTTCAGACCCTCCCTCTTGAAAAGGATCCGTCTTTAGATCTGCTTCATCCTATTGATCATCTCCTGTGAAAGGAATTAAATCGCAGACGTTAAAAGTAGGACTAACACCATAAATTTCAGGAAGGTCTAATATGTATGCATTATCATTTATCTTTTTTACCACTTTGAAAGGACCATCTCCTCTTGGACTAAGTTTGGACTTTCACTAAGAGGGAAATCTTTCCTTTCTCAAATGAAGCCAAACTAAGTCTCCTTCTTCAAAAACTATTTTCTTTCTCCCTTTGTTGTTATATTCTGTATATTTTTGGGTTTGTTTTTCAATTTGGTTTTTAACCTTGTCATGTAATTTCTTGATAAACTCCGCTTTAGATTAATAACGGTTTAAAATACCGTTATCTGTGATATAATTTTGATACTAAATGCACCCTTTTTGACTTAGAAACTTGCTTGGACTCATGCTTTTTCATTAAGTTGTGTGAATAAGAGAGTTGAGGTTGAATTTGATGATTTTATGACTAATTCCCTTTGTTTTGATAGAAAATGAGTTAATACAGGAAGCAGAGATGAAGTGCTAAGGATATAGAGCTCAAAAAGGCCTAGAAAAGCACTAGAAGAGGGAACCGCACGAACTTGGGCGACCTGCAGCAGGCTTGAGCGTGGAAAAATCGACATCCACCGCCTAGGCGCCCTAAATGGGGCGCCCGAGCGTCGCGCGTTGTAGATCCGACCCAATTTTTGCTCTGTTTCGACCCTTTTGGATCGGGCCCTGTTCCTACTCTTTTCCAACTTTATTTAAAGGACCTAATCGCTCTAGGTTTTGTATCTCTAGCTGGAGCAACACAACAACACACTCTTCTACTCTCTAAAGGCGGATTTGAAGGCGGGAGCTTCCTCTTCTACTCTTAGGGTTTCACTATCTCATGCTTTTCCATTATTCATATAGTTTCTCCTTGTGTATGGGGAACTAAACTCTATTTGTTTTTGGGGAATGATGTAACCTTGTGAGCTCTCATGTATTTGAATTGATTCTTAATTTATATGCTTTTTCATTAATTATTAGGGAATTCATCTGTTTCAATGCTTGCTCTATTTAGCTCATTTAGTAGCATGATTTATGAATTGCATGAGTGCCGGGAGGTTGCTTACAATTCAGGTTCTTGTTGAATTCTCCCAAGGGTAATATTTCTCAGGGATGAGGGTATGAGTACTTGGTCATTGATAACAGTTGAAAAACTGTTATTTTCATGCTTAAAATTGACACTAAAAGCAACCTTTACACTTAGAAACTAGCTTGAAATCATGCTTTTCTGCATATTTTCATAAATAAGAGAGCTGGACAGGTTTATGCTTGATTTCAGTGTTTTTGTGCAGGTTTTAAGGTGAATTTGGTGAAAGAAGTGAAGAAGGAGAGAGATGAAATCAGAAAAGACATCAAAAAGTGCAAAAGGAGAAACCGAAGTCACCGCTCAGCGGCAGTTTACCGCTGAGCGGCACTCAGGAGCTTACGGGAGATCCTCTGAGGGGCAAAATGGCCATTGAGGGGAGAAAACAAGACACGCACTTACCGCTGAGCGGTATTTTACCGCTGAGTGGCACTTTAATGGGCTTGGACCTAATTTTCTGTAATTTACGAATACTATATAAGCTTTAGGGTTTCCTAGGGTTAGGTATCTTTGGCTGGAACGAATCAAACACTCTCTCTTCCACCCTTTTGAAGGAGGATCTTGGATGCTGAGGCTTCCTCTTCACCTTTTTAGGGTTTTATCTTTCATTCTTTCATTATTATTCATCTAGGTTCACCATGAATATGGTGAACTAAGCTCTGTATGTTTGTTGGGGAATCAATGTAATCTTTTGAAGCTCTCATATATGGAATCTGTTTTTACATCTTTTAATTAAGATCTATACTTTCTTTCATCATTAGTTATGGTTTTTCCTCTTTGCGTAATGCTTGCATTGTTTAACTCATTCGATGCATGATTATTGGTTTTGTCGATACGGGCGCGTACGGGGAAGTCTAGATCCGGGGAATTTCTCCCAATATCACATTGGTTGTCGTTAAGCTCCTGCACTTATGAACTAATCATTAGGAATGCTAGGAATTGTATGAACTCGTGATTAGTGAGAAGCCTTCTTGAAAGGTACTTTAGAGACTGGCATTAACAATGATGATTTGAATGTTGAATTCCTAAAATATATGAGAGTGGAAAAGATGAAATTGAACCCCAACAACATATTCATACATATATTTCATTGAAAGTGTTTATCTTTTGCTTTTTGCCATTGATCAAAACTTCATGCATACATATTTAATTTTCGTCTTCTGCATATAAAATCCAAATATTTCGTCTTTAAGTCTTAGCTAATCAATAAACCACACAACTAAACTAGGCCGTGAGTCCTTTGGGAAGAACGATACTTGGTCTTACCAAGTTTATTACTTGAACGATTCGGTCATACTTGCCGATTGAAAAACAAGTTTGTGACATCATATTTTGGTGTTCATAAATTTGTCCATCAGTCATCTTAAACTCTTGATATTCAGACTTAATTTTCTAGGAACGCTAGGAATTGCACGAACTAGGAATTAAGGCAGGCTTATTGCGCTGAGGGATCGGGTTCTAAGTAATTTAGTGAGTGACGTTAAGATTAATGTAAAAAGAAGAATTCTTATATACATGAGAGTAAACTTGGTGAAATCAAACCCTAACAACATATTCATCTCAAATTTAAAAACAACCTCCGTTCATCTTTATGTTACTCTACTATTGATCAATTTGCATTCATATTTAATTTTATGTCTTTGCATTTGAAACCAACAATCTTGTTTCTTTTAACTCTTAATTAATTGAGATATCACGCAATGGTTTAGTGTCGAGAGTCTTCTGAGATACGATACTAGGTTTTACCATTTTATATTACTTGTGCGATTCGATACACTTGTCGATCCATCAACAAGATTTGGGTTTCGTTTCTGGAGATCAAAAATGTTGTCAACATAGATACACCTTCTTTATGAAGAAAAAAAGATGATTCTTGAAGAGGAAGTAAATCAAGAGGTGTAATAGGGTTAAAAGCATAAACAACCTCGAAAGGTGAAAAATTAGTAGTCTTGTGAACTACTCTATTATAAGCAAATTCAATATGAGGTAGATGATCATCCCAACTTTTTTTATTACCTCTTAATATTACCCTTAATAAGGTAGATAGAGATCTATTTACTACTTCAGTTTGCCCATCAGTTTGTGGGTGACATGTGGTAGAAAATAGAAGTTTAGTTCCTAGCTTTTCCCATAAAGTTTTCCACAAATGGCTTACGAACTTAACATCTCTATCAGACACTATGGTTTTGGGTAAGCCATGCAATCTCACTATTTCTTTAAAGAAGAGTCTAGAGATATAACTAGCATCATCTACTTTGTGGCAGGGTATAAAATGTGTCATTTTACTAAAATGATCTACTACCACAAATATAGAATCATACCCCTTTTGAGTTCTTGGCAATCCTAGAACAAAATTCATGCTTATGTCATCCCAAGGGGTATTAGCTAGGGGAAGAGGTATATAGAGTCCATGAGGCATAATTTTTGACTTATCTTGTAAACAAGCTATGCATTTAGAACAATGCCTTTGAACATTTACTCTCATGTGTGGCCAATAGAATTTACTTTTTAAAATGTTTAGAGTCTTATCAACTCCATGATGGCCCATGAGTCCTCCTCCATGACTCTCTTTGATAAGAAGTTTTCAAATGGATCCTTGGGGTATACAAAGTTTTCCTTTATTAAAAAGATACCCCTCAGAAAGATAGAATCCATCAAAAGGCTTCTTAAGACATGATGAATAAGTGGATGCAAATGTTTCATCATTTTCATATAGTTCTCTTGTATCATCAAATCCTAATATTTGTAGCCTAGAGTTACTAATAATGCATGTCTTCTAGATAAAGCATTTGCAACAACATTAGTACTCCCCTTTTTGTGTTTAATGACATAGGGAAATTGTTCTAGGTATTCCACCCACTTGGCATGTCTCTTGTTTAGCTTTCCTTGCCCTTTAAGATACTTGAGAGATTCATGGTCAATATGTATGATAAATTCTCGAGTTACCAAATAATGCTCCCAACTCTTTAAGGGTCTAATGAGGGCATACAACTCTTTATCATAGGTAGGATAGTTTAAGGTAGGTCCCCTAAGTTTTTCACTAAAGTAGGCTACGTGATAACCTTCTTGAATCAAAACAGCTCCTATTCCTACCCAAATGCATCACATTCTAGTTCAAAGGCTTTGGAAAAATCAGGCAAGACTAGAATAGGTGCATGAGTTAACTTATATTTCAACGCCTCAAAAGATAAAGCTTGTTTATCACCCCAAAGAAAAGGAACATCTTTCTTGACTAATTCATTCAAAGGAGTAGCTATAGTGGAGAAGTCGTTCCCAAATCTTTTATAAAAACTGGCTAATCCATGGAAGCTCCTTACTTCTACTATTTTTGGGGTTGGTCATTCTTGTATGGCCTTGATCTTCTCAGGACCAACATGTACGCCTTATTTTCCAACTTTGAATCCAAGGAAAATCACACTTTCTTGACAAAAAGTACATTTATCAAAGTTGGCAAAGAGATGATGTTCTCTAAGAAGAAGCAAGACTTGTTTGACATGGCTAAGGTGCTCTTGAAGACCTTGACTATAGATTAAGATGTCATCAAAGTAGACCACTACAAATCTCCCTATGCATTCCCTAAGGACATGGTTCATCAACCTCATGAATGTACTTGGACCATTGGTCAAGCCAAAGGGCATGACTAACCATTTATACAAACCAAACTTGGTCTTGAAAGTGGTTCTCCATTCATCTCCCTCTTGAATTCTTATTTGTTGATATCCACTTTTGAGATCCATTTTAGTGAAAATGTTTGCTCCATGTAATTCATCCAACATGTCATCTAATCTAGGAATGGGGTGCCTATATTTGACAGTTATATTGTTGATGGCCCTACAATCTGTACACATTCTCTAAGATCCATCCGTCTTAGGAACCAACAACACAGGCACAGAACAAGGACTTAGGCTCTTTTGGATCCAACCTTTATTCAATAATTCATTAACTTGTTTCTCTATTTCTTTTGTTTGCATGGGGTTGGTCCTATAGGATGGCCTATTAGGAAGGCTTGCCCAGGCACCAAATCTATTTGATGTTCTATTCCTCTCAAAGGTTGTAATCCACTTGGTACCTCTTTAGGAAATACATCATCAAATTCTTTTAAAAGTTTTTGCAACCCCTTTGGTAGAGAACCAAGTTCATAATTTACTGAAACAAGTGCCTCTTTGCAATAGAGAAGAAAATGAGGTTGTCCAAACAAAAGATTTTTAGAAAATTTCAAGGTTTGAGGTTGGACAACTTCTTTGGTTGAGGCATTATTTACCAAATTCATATTTTTCTCCTTTTTCTCTTTCCTATTTTCCTTTTTCTTTTCTCCATCCAACTTCTTCTTAAGAATTATTTGGTCCTCTCTTACTTGTAAAGGTGTAAGAGGACACAAAACAATTTTCTTGCCCTTGTGTTGAATGGTGATTTTGTTGGTGACTCCATCAGGTAGAGCTTGCTTATCAAATTGCTAAGGCCTTCCAAGTAATATGTTCCCAGCTTCCATTGGTACTATATCACAAACAATTTGGTCTTCATATTTTCCAATGGAAATGGGTACACTTACTTGCTCTTTGACTACTATTCCTTCATCCTCTTTGATCCATTGAAGTTTATAAGGTTTAGGATGAGGAGTAGTAGTTAAGCCTAACTTCTCTACCATTGTTGAACTGCAACAGTTACAACAAGATCCACTATCCACAATCATTGAACATGTCTTTTCAAAAACTTTACACCTTGTGTGGAATAGATTCTCTCTTTGTGACTGTTCTAGCTCAACATGTTTATTTTCAAGGAGTCTTCTTACCATGAGTAAGTCACCATCACAAGGTAAAGCTTCTTCTTCCTCAGAAGTGGAGGTTTCAGATTCACTATATGAAGAACCCTTACTTTTACTCTCATGCTCAAGAATGTAAGTTGACCTTCTATTGTGACACTCAGATGCATAATGCCCTTTCCCCCCACATCTAAAGCACTTAGTCTCCTTACTTCTATGGTCTCTTGGAGGTTCTTTAACTTTTTCTTTTTCTCTCTCTCTCTCCCTAGACCCTTCATACCTTGGCTTAGATAGACTACCCTCCCTCTTGTATTCTCTCTTATGGTTAGAGCTAGTAGGGTAGTCCTATTTAGTGGAGCCTTTCCTCTTGAGTTGTTGCTCCACCCTCACACAAAGTTGGACTAATTCATTGAGATCATTGTAAGGTAATAGTTCTACCTTATCTCTTATGTTATAGTTAAGTCCAGTTTGGAACCTAACAATTGTTATCCTTGGTTCCTCTCTTATCCCGGCTCTCAACATGAGTAACTCCATTTTCTGCCTATAATCCTCAACACTCATGCTTCTCTGTCGGAGTTTATGAAGCTTGTCCATTAACTTCCTATCATAGTAAGCTGGCACATGCCTTCTTCTTAAGGCAGACCTTAACTCATTCCAATACTTAATGGGAGGCAGTTGTCTTAATCTAAGGTCTTTGACAAGGTTGTCCACCAATATAAGGCACAGCCGTGAAATCTTAAAGAGGCCATAGTTACTCTCCTCTCATCATTTATTTGGTGGCATTCAAACAATTGCTCAACTTTCATCTCCCATTCCAAATATTCTTCCACATCATCCTTTCCATGGAAGGGAGGAATGTCAATCTTGATTTCCCTTGGGTGATGCTCTCTCACTCTATGATTTCTCCTAGGAGGTATTTGATAGTGGTCATCATTGTGATGACTACTATAATGCTCAGTTTTGCTAGTTGGAGAGGATGTATCTCCAAGGTATTCTCTCTTTTTCTATGTGAAGACCCTTCTTTATTTTTACCCTTGTCTTGATTGACAAAAAATTGACCAATCATATCCTTGAGCTCACTAATCTCTTTGTCCCTTTGTTGGAACTTTTGCTCAAATTCCTCTCTTAGTTGTAAGCTCTCACTTGGAAATAAAGATGCAAAATGTAAATGTTAGACGACCCTAAGTGAAAGTGCAAGTGACACTTGGAGCCCCTTGACACACTTTGATGGACGAACGCCCGAGGAGAGGTCGACGACGCGACGCGGACTCCTTCGAAGCTTCCTCCAGAGATGAACGCAGCGGAAAGTACACGAAGCTCTAGATTGAGAGCTGACTCGAAGGAAAACTA
Organism: Vigna umbellata; assembly: GCF_029865625.1. Lineage (NCBI taxonomy): Eukaryota > Viridiplantae > Streptophyta > Magnoliopsida > Fabales > Fabaceae > Vigna > Vigna umbellata. The sequence continues at coordinate 32,973,424 of NC_142165.1, read as the reverse complement.
CTAAACTAAGAAGAGACTCAAGAAAACCCTAATATCTAAGGTTTAAACGGTGGAGATGAAGGAAAATAGAAAAGGTCGAGGAAACCCTAGCGAAGGCCATAGATCGAAGAACTGTTCGGTGAAGATGAGGTTCTATGGCCGAAAAGGATGGAGTGAGAGGGAAGACGAGGTAGAATGTGGCTTACAATCGGTGAAAATGGGGAAAACGACAGATCTGAGGTTGGAGACAATGGAACTCTCGAGAGCGAGAGTGAGACGCTCTGAGACGTGGATGGATGCGCGAGAGAAAGAAATGAGAGGCACGGTTCTGCGAGAGTGAAGGAACGAGAAAGAGAATGTGGATGTGCGTATCTGATGCGCGAGGGAAAAAGAGGACGCGTGCGCTGACGCGGATTGGAGCAATGGTGATGTTGCGTGATGAGAGAGAAGCACCGTGGAATAGAAAAATGGAAGTGAGAGAGTGTGCACCGGGAAAAAGAGGAAGTCTTTGGACTCTCTAGCCTATGACTTTCAAGAGAGAATAGTTTCTGATTCAGAAAACTCAATTCTCATTAATCTCAAAAGTCCTAATACAAGAGAGGAGTTGGGTATTTATAGTAACCCATACTCCTTAAGAGCTAAGCTAGGAAAAGTAAAAATACAAAAGGAAAACTAAGTCAAGTAGGATTCCATCATGCCCTCCCTCTTAAGAAAAGATTTGTCCTCAAATCTGGCAATCGCCTTATGAAGAAACTCCACACAATCTTTGGGAGCATGGCCATCTTGGAGTGGCCTTATTCTTTTATATTAACTTTTTCTTCCTCCTGGATCAAACACAAATCTGCAATAAACATCAAATATATTTTCAATTAATACCAATCCAAGAAAGAATTTTTTTTTATAAAAACAAGGAAATAAGGACTTCTAATATTTTGTGTTATCACATTTGGAAATTCTAGAAGTCCAAATTCACTTTCATCTTGAGTTATTTCTTTCCTAAAAGATTTGAATAATTCAAGATTTAAATTGTCATATTTTGAAAAAGTTTGCATAGAATATGAGATGACAATTTGTTTGAAAGAGAAGTTAAAATTTGAAAAATAATCAATTATTGGAGAAGAAGTAAAGATTTGGAAACCTTCCCTTTTAAGTTCTATGGTCTTTGGAAGAATAGGATTTGCCATAAGGAACAATTTCTCCTTTCTCTCTTTTCTTCTTCTCTTCTTTCTTCTTCTCTTCTTAATTCCTCTCTTCTTCTCTCTTCTCTTTTCTCTATTTCTTCTCTCTCTTTCTTCTCTTCTTCTTTCTTTTCTTCCTTTTCTTTTCTCTCAATCTCTCTTTCTCTTTTCTTATCCTTGATCTCTTTAAGTCTTGCCCTAAATTCTAATTCTCTACGAAGAAACCCATGATCATTTAAACTCTCAAGAAATGATTTTCCATTTTCAATGCAATCCCTAATTAGTTCTAGGTTTCTTTTAATGCTTGAAGGCACAAACTTTGTTCTCATGCAAGCTTTTAAATCATGCCAATCACGTATGGAGGACTTTCTACCTTTCCTAACATGATATTGTCTTTCATTCCACCACTCTCTTGCATGCACTTCTAACTTAGAGAGATATATACTAAGAACATAATATTCACTCTCTTCATAAAGCCAAGGATTTATTTTATCAATTTCTTTTTCCCAAGCTAGGTATGTTAATGCACCTATGTCTTTACCAAATGATGGAAGATTCCTAGCTTGTTTAAACATTTCATCAACTTTATCTAACCTAGAAGACCTATATGAACCATAAGAAGACATCTTTGTTTTTAAAAGTTTTCTTAATCTAAAGGGTTCAAAACTTTCACTTAGACAAATCCCAGGTAAGAGAGGTGAGCTAAAGAGCTGCTTAAGTACCAAGTCTTGCCTTGCCAGAAGTGTCTTAGGCTACTAACTAATTACCCCTTAAACTAAAATCACCTTTAGAAACAAAGTACAAAACTCAAACAATTAAGCACAAATAAAAGACTAGACTCTCGGACTCTAATGTGATAAGGCTTAGAGTTTAATCCCTTTTAGCCTAATCACCCCTAAACGTGAACACAAAATCAAAGAAACAAAACACTAAGGAAACCAGCGGACTCTAATGACCCTACGAGATACACAAATCAAATCAATATTAAAGTATACTCCTATGGTGAAGCTTGTAGCTTTGGCTAACAAGACACATTCACCTGTCTAGCTATGCTAAAAATAAAAGCAAATAAAGTTGCCAAGAGTTTGAAAGAGCACCAAGGACTCTTCCAAAGAACTTGGACTTTATAAAAGGCCTTTTTACAAAACAATCTAAAGCTATCAGTAGGCTAACACAAGCCTATTACAAACAAATTGAAGAAAATAATTACAAAAGAAAAACTATACTAGGCTGCTATGGTCCTGGTCCTGGTCCACTTCATTCATCTTTGTTGCTCAACTTTGTTGCTTCTGGAATCAACTATCTTGAATTTTCCAGGCCAGTTCAATCCTACAAAAGTAAATGCACAGAGCTGCAATCAAAATTTCCTTAGCTAGAACAAATTGCACAATTAAAACACATAACAATAAGAACTTCCCTTTTATTCTTTGGCCTTCACAAACTTTCTAGTGAGATTCTGCAGCTGCTCACTTAAACTCTTGGACAATTTGAATTCCAATGAAAACAACTCTGCACAGATAATTCACACCAATTCAGCAGATCATGTAATTCAACAATGAACAATTTAAATCCAAAAGAGTTTAAACAGTCAGAAGCAATTAAACTAGATAACTCCCTTTAGTTCAAAGCTTCCAAATTAAATGCTTAGGTTGCTGTTTTCTCAGTAATTTCCTGCTCAAGCTAAACTCTCAAACAAATCAGTTCTGTACACACCAAAATCAAACCAGATTCTATTAGACACATGCAAATGGTCATTATACCAGATTCAAAGAAATGTAAAATCTAAGCTGAAACCAAATTGATTAAACAATCATTCCAAATTAATCAAAACCTGATCAAACCAATGGACAAAGAGTGATATGATGTAATGCAGAAAATTCAGCTAACATTAAACAATGAATTTAAACAGAATAGAAATCTGCACAAATAAATCTCAGTTGTTTAAGCTCTGAAATCATTTCATTGAAATTCTGATATGCACTCATAGGCCAATGTACTCAATTTTCATCAGATTCAAATATATGAAGTTCAAACCTTAATCCAACTGATTAGACAACCTCCACAAGCTAATCAAATCAATGGAGAAAGATTAACATGATGCAATGCAGAAATTGGCAGTTAAAACAATGTTGATGCACTTCCAGAAATGCTCATAAAACAATCAGCACATTAATTGAAAATCCTATGCATCTACCAAGTTCCCATAGGTCTTATCAAATCAAAATCAACATTCAACTTGCCCAATTAAACCATGAAATCAAAATTCATTTTCAAAACAGTGAATACATCATGAATTCAGCAAGCAATGTTTTAACTAAAACGAATGCAATGACAGTTTAAAGATTCACAAGCACAAATACAGTTCCAGGAAATCAATAATCAATAAAAAAAAACAGTGATTGCAGTTCCAGTTGCAACAAATCACAGTTGCTCCAATCTGATTACTCCAATTTCTTTTCCTGCACAATGAACACAATCAACAAATGGTTAAATGAAACTGAACTCTCTTGCAAATGCCAAGGAATTTAGGCTAAATTAGCCTTACTAAGCTCACAGCACTGAGGTTTCTCTTTAAAAATTTAAAGCACATAAATGAAAAGGTTTGGAAGGGAGATTCTCCCTTGGCAGTTCAAAGCTGGAGAATCTTTCAGACCACCACCACCTAAGATACTACCAAGCACACAAACCTTCCTTCAAATTCCAGAAACAAAAGTGTAAAAACTTCTCAATCAAGAATGGCTAGGCTAAGATCAAAGTAATGGACAGACAGGTAAAACAGAACAGGACAGCCACTAAAGCAAAGGAATTGACAACACAACAGAGAAACTGACTCAAGATAAACTCTAGACCAGATTACAAAAGCAAACAAAAACTTCAATTAGGAACAGCAGATCAGAGTTCCCACGTGAAAGACAAAACCAAGACAGCCAACAGCCAACAATTTACAAACAAGAAACAAAGCTATTTAAGAAGAAGGCACAAAAACTGAACCTACCAAAGGATCTAGAACAGATTCATAAAACAAGAAACAGAAACAAGTTGCAATATCATCAAGCTTTTAAGCTCAAAGCAATTGAGTGAAACTGTTTGATGAAATGGTAATAGAGAACAACAGTTTTCTGGTGCATCAGATTTCAGAAAAGTTAATTGCACTGGTCTTTCAGCTTTTTATAACTATGTAAATGTTTCTTTTGTCAATTTTTTTTATATGAAAACAGAACGACCAAGCTTTTGCTGCAATGACAACTCAATTTCACATGCACCAATCACAGATTTCAGAAAAGGCAACCAACTAGCAACTTGTCAATGAAAAATGCCAAAAATTTGGTGGTTTAAAGAGTGAAAATGCTTAAGGCAGCTATAACTCGTGGTTTCTTTGCATCATCAATTTCAAACAACTAAAACAAACTTGTTTATAAAGCAAATAGGTGCAGAAACACACTATCTCAAAATTTGACTTAGTCAGCCCCCAAATTACTCAATGTAAGCAACTTAACCACTCAAATTTTGACTCAATGAAATCAAATAGCTTTTGATCAGCTAACTAAACTCAAAAACAAAATTTAAAGTTCTAAAAAAAAAGACACTATGAAATTAATGTAAGATGTCCAACAAGGATCTATATGCTAGACCAGATTCAAAACACAAAGAAAAATTAGACTCAAGCAAAGTAATGCAGATCGGCCAACTGCTGCAACAAAGTTAAACTGTGTTCACAAGTGCTACTAATCTAGGCTATGCCTTTCATTGATCTTTGCAGTATGCACTTGCTTTTTAACAGCAGCTCAAAATCCAGAAATGAATTTAGCAAAAGAATCTGGACTAAAACATTTTTCAACTTTAAAGAATCACTTGGACTGGCCAATGGATATCTATCAACCAGCTCATTCATTTAAATGTTTCATTGCTTTTGCGGTGTGATAGAGTTTATACCAAGGCTCAAACACAATTTGACGATCAAATGCACAACTGAAATCAGTTTTAGGACATTCAAAAACTACATCAGTTTCAACCAATGCACATGACTTTTAGACAAAACTGAACTTGGATTTCAAAAGAAAATTGACTCAAAATAGAATGCACCGATTTAAAATGATGAAACACTGACTCAAACACAGAAAAAAAAATGCACAGATGCACCTAATCAGAAAATGAGTTCAACATCAAACCAGAAAACACCTGGAATTGATTCAATGAAGACACAAACCAGATCACAAGACAGTAATAGAAAATGATGAACAAATCAGAAATTAAAAGAACAGCACAAATTGCTCAGAATCAAAAGCAAACCGAGACAAAATAAGATGAATGAACACCACGTAAATGAAGAAAAACGCAACAGAGATGCGAAACAGAAACGCGAAACAGAAACTCAGAATCAAGATATCATAGACACAGATTCAACAGAAGACTTGAATCAACATTACATGAATCAGAGAGAAAAAAAAATGAATCACAAACAAGAACAAACCAAAAACAAACAAACGCGAAGCAAATGACAAAAAAATTCAAAACAGATAGAACAACTTATCTGTTGACGCGTGCTCGAACCTTGCTCTGAATACCACTTGATGGATGAACGCCCGAGGAGAGGTCGACGACGCGACGCGAACTCCTTCGAAGCTTCCTCCAGATATGAACGCAGCGGAAAGTACACGAAGCTCTAGATTGAGAGCTGACTCGAAGGAAAACTACTAAACTAAGAAGAGACTCAAGAAAACCCTAATATCTAATGTTTAAACGGTGGAGATGAAGGAAAATAGAAAAGGTCGAGGAAACCCTAGCGAAGGCCATAGATCGAAGAACTGTTCGGTGAAGATGAGGTTCTATGGCCGAAAAGGATGGAGTGAGAGGGAAGACGAGGTAGAATGTGGCTTACAATCGGTGAAAATGGGGAAAACGGCAGATCTGAGGTTGGAGACAATGGAACTCTCGAGAGCGAGAGTGAGATGCTCTGAGACGTGGATGGATGCGCGAGAGAAAGAAATGAGAGGCACGGTTCTGCGAGAGTGAAGGAATGAGAAAGAGAATGTGGATGTGCGTATCTGATGCGCGAGGGAAAAAGAGGACGTGTGCGCTGACGCGGATTGGAGCAATGGTGATGTTGCGTGATGAGAGAGAAGCACCATGGAATAGAAAAATGGAAGTGAGAGAGTGTGCTTGGAAGGTGGCTAGAGGAAGTCTTTGGACTCTCTAGCCTATGACTTTCAAGAGAGAATAGTTTCTGATTCAGAAAACTCAATTCTCATTAATCTCAAAAGTCCTAATACAAGAGAGGAGTTGGGTATTTATAGTAACCCATACTCCTTAAGAGCTAAGCTAGGAAAAGTAAAAATACAAAAGGAAAACTAAGTCAAGTAGGATTCCATCACACTTCCACACTAGGGAAACGAAATTACACTATTACAATGTTCAAATGTGAACTTGGAATTGCTTCAAGAGCAATTTCCCAAGTCACTTAGCCAAAAACCAAAATGAAATTTAAACTACAAAGGTTCCGTGATATGAAGGTTCAAACAAGCTCAAAATAATGTATAAAACTAATGTAGACTTCAATCTCTGGCTACTGTTGTTTGCCACTCCAAAACAGGTTGCAAAGCAAGCTCTTCTGGTGTCTTTTAGCTGCTAGAACAGCAAGATTGCAGCTGCTCAAAAGCACTCTTTCTGTTTCCACTTCAGCCCCCTTTCCACTTCCTAATATGCTACCTCAGTAGGTGAAGGTTTCTGCTTCTGGATGCCTCACAATAGGTAACACAACACCTCAAGATTCCACTCACCAAACAGAATTAGCAAACTGCACTAGAATTTCAAACCAAATTTTTGAGTTTTTAACAACTTGGAAGCCAAGAATGAGTGATCAATCTGCACTTGAGGTGTCTATTTCGTGATCAGGTTCGATCAATCTTGTGAAGATTGGAGTTTGCCCTGTTGTGATTACAGGAAGAGAACGTGCGGCGTTCTGGACTTTGAGGATTGTTTAAAGTGTTAAAGACTGTAGGAGATTACATAAAATTTCTTGAGTATCTACAAGTGGTAACAATCATTTTCACATTGCATCATGAATGATATGTATCTGAATGATTGTTTGATGATTGATTGTTTGTTGATTTATTGATTGAGATTGCATTATGTGAAAATCAATTTTACGACTTTTAATCGATTGGATTAAGTACTTAGTCGATTACATGTTGCTGTATGAATGTTTCTGTTTTGGTAAGTATATTTCCAGTAACCCTAGACTGAAAAAGTGTTTCCAACCACTCCACATCAGATGGCGTCTTCATCTCAACCTTCCAGAGGAAGTAAAGGAAAAGAAATGGCAATCACAAGAGGTGTTGATCCTGAAGGATGGATCAGTGATGATGATACAAGAGAAAGATTTCTCCATGAACGTGTCAAGGTTGTGGTTCCTCCCAAGAATCTGAACTTGAACATGTTTGAGAGAGAGGGCTTTCAGCTTCCGGAATGGTTTGAAACATAGGGACTTTCTATATTTGTACAAATGAAAGTCGACTGGTATCCGGACCTTGTAAGAGTATTTTATCACAACCTAAATATTGTAAATGGTGATATTCATTCAAGAGTGAAAGGCATAAGCAGTCACATTGACAACTTTATCTGGATGCTAACTACTGGACTTGAAGCAGAAGATGCATCTTCTCATTTGCCCAATTTCGAAATTAATCAATCTTTGAGGTAAAGAGACCTTTACATGAGCTGGCTGAGATTTCTTGGAAGATATCCAATTGAGAGGCTCTTTGTACATGAAGGGTTAAAGATAGAGGAGAAGATTATTGCTTATCTTCTTGCATGGGTGATCTTACCTGGAAGATTGATTCGAGACAGAATGTCTACTGAAGATGTATACCTAGTGCATGCCATGAAGAACAATATTCCAACAAATTGGGTAGAGGTGATAAAAAATCATATGATGAATGCTGTATTCAAGAAATCTCACTATCTACCATATGCAGTCTTCGTAAGCAAAGTACTTGAAATTCAAGGAGTAAATTTAAATGGTGAGCAAAGATGCTCTTGTAGTGGCACTAATGCGATAAACCGAAACACTATTTCTTCTCTTGGTTTACTGAAGACAGTTAAAGGCTGGTGTTTCAAAGGTGAAGAAAACTTATCCTACAGTTCAGGAAGTACTCCATTAGCTAATGGAGAACGTACAAATTTTATTCCTGAGACAAATTTTGAAAGATTTACTGCTGAACAATTCAGAATTTTGAATGAGAAATTCAATAATTTTGAAAGAAGATTTAATGAGGCTCAACAATGAAGGGAAGACAACACTTCTGATGAGGATAATATGGAAACATCTGACTCAGAATAGGGTTACAAAGAATGTTTGTCCTAGTTGTTTGGTTGTCTTAGTTACTTGTTTATTTTAGTTTGTTTACTTGGATATTTTGAGTAGTATTGCTTTTGAAGTTAATGGTTTTTATGCCATTTTGTTTTTGTTATTTCTGATTGTAATTCCAGTTTAAAATCATTGAAATCAGAGTTTATTTTAGATTGAGTATTTGTTTTATCTGATTAAAGTCGATTGTGTTATGTATGAAGTTGAATGCTTTACTATTTATCATTGCACTCATACATTTACACACACAGATTATACCTGTAATAATTCTTGCATTACAATAATTCTAAAATGCTTGATCTGGAAAAGATTTTGAAAGGTTTTGCAGGAACATTGCTTCGGTCTGAACAACTGGAGATTCAATTCAAAATGGAAAGCAATGAAGTCGATTGCAACAATGGATCAATCGATTACTGTTTAACATGGCTTATAAATTCCATGATTTGGAATTCGGTTATACTGATTATTAATCATATACTATTGATTGTTTCATTTTCAATATATATGTTCTTAAAATTGATTGAAATTACTAGAGATAATATTGAGATTGTTGATTGATATTGTATCTATGCTACATTGATGTGTTTGCACAATTTCTGATTTGATACAATACTGTCACATGCTTATACATGCTATGAAATGTTCTGTGAAAACTGCATTGTGCATTTGGATTTTGATTATAAAACATGCATAATGGCAGGGGGAGAATTGCATAGGATCTTAAATAATCTCACATGCCTACACTTTAAGGGGAGATTATATCTTTATCATGTGATTATCTGTGACAGGGGGAGTGATGGAAGCAACTTCACTCTTCAAGAATGAGCAGCTTCTCGGACCAGAGGTGGCAGCAGAATTGGAAAATGCAGATGCACGGAAGGTGTTTGATGAATTGTCTGGTGCGGTTTTGGAGTGTGTAGGTAGAGGTTCTAGCTCAGACGACCTTCCACGGGGGAAGGAAGCTAGAGGATAAGTGTGCTAAGAAGGCACAAGTCAGTGAACTTGAAAGTGAGAAGTGGTTGGGCAATTCAGCAGCATTTCTTTATACAATTCAAGTTACCATTAGAAAGGATTTGGCTTCTCTTTTATAGATGAAGAGAAACGTGCCTAGCAAGCTACTGGACTTATTAGAAATGTACATGAAGCTTTATAAGAAGTGTGCAGGAGAAGCTATACAATTGGCCACATGTACCATACGGTAAACATTGAAAACATGCTTTAAAAGAAAGTGGAAACGTTGGTTTGCTTGGTTGGCCGTATGTTGTATATCAGCTTTGCTTTTCCAATCCAACAAACACTTCTTTTCTTCCTTTCTTTACCTCCTTTGCTTCCCTTAGTTCACCAAGCTTCTTTGGTTGATTGGCTATGGTTTTCCTCTCTTATTAGTGACCTACAAAACAAGGTAAATGTATTTAGTTAAAGAGAACATTCTAAGACTTAGAAAGAAAATATTAAGTCCTTTATTCAACTTCCCTTTCTTGGTCTTAAAGTAAAGTTGATACTTCTTTGGATGGGAAGTTCCTAAAGGGGTTGTCATCATTCCCTCCCTCTTTAAAAATGATTTGTCCTCAAATCGGGAAGAAAGAAAGAAGCACAACTTTGGTTTTTATGTTCCTCCAGGATCAAAAATATATCAACAAAAGATTGCAAAAATGAGTATGATGAAGAAGATGTAAACAAAGATAAGAAGACAAAAGAAAAGTCTTGTATTTTTGAAAAAGATTTTCAGAAATTTAGGCTTGGAAAAATGGAAAATTCCATAGTCCCAAGTTATTGGATTTTTATCTTGAGTTACTTGTTTACACAAAGGTAACATTAACTCAAGGTTTGAATTGCCATATTTTGAAAAGGATTGCACAAAATATGGGATGGCAATTGATTTAAAAGAAAAATGAATAATGGAAGAGTGCACAATAAATGGAAAAGAAGTAAAGAATGAGAACCCTTCCCTTTTAGGTTCCATGGTGATGGTAAGAGTAGGAGTTGCCAGCATTAGCAAGAGCTCCTTCTCTATACTTTCCTCTGCTTTCTTCTTTTCTTCTTCTCTTTTCTTTTCCCCTTTCCTTGTCTCTCTTTCCTTACTTTCTTCTTCTTCTTTCTCTCTTTCTTGTCTCTCTTCTTCTTCTCTCTCTTTCTTGTCTCTCAACATCTCTTTTTAGCTTTAATTCTATTTGCTTAGCTTGCAGCTCCTTAAGGTTAATCTTAAATTCTAGTTCTCTAATAAGGAAACCATTATTATTTAAGCTGTCAAGAAATATTTTTCCTTCTTCAATGTAATCTCTCAAGAATTGGAGGTTTCTCTTAATAGTTGAAGCTACAAACTCTTTTCTCATGCAAGATTTTAATTCAGACCAATTATGAATGGGAGATTTTCTACCTATCCTAACATGATATTGTCTCTCATCCCACCACTCTCTTACTTGCATTTCAAATCTAGATGTGTAGAGACTAAGGACATAAGATTCACTATTGCTAGAATGAAAATAGGATTCAGGTTTACTTTTTCTAGCAATAAATGGATGCATGTCATTAATGTCCTTTTCCCAAGCTAGGTATGTTAATGCACCAATATCCGCACCAAAGTATGGAATATTTGCCCTAGCTTGTTTATACAATTCACCCTCAATCCGATCAAATTCATGAAAGGAACAAGTCCTTCTTCTAGCTTCATCATGTTTTCTTTTAATTTCTTTGAAACTAATGGATTGATCAAAACTAGAAGACCAAGAGGACCTATATGAACAAGAAGACGGATAAGAAGTATAACAAGACATAAAAAACGTTTTTTTGATTTTTGTGAAGGATTTCTAGAAAGATTCTAGAGATAAAATGAACCAAATAGCTCCTAGGAAGGAGAGGTGAGTCACAAATGGACAAGCTTAAGAACCTTGTCCTTCCTAGCCAGAGTGTCTTTGGTTGTTTCTTACCTTAGTGTCTAGGTAAAAATCTTTCAAAACTTTTTAAATGCAAGAATGCTATGCACCTAGAAACCGAATGAAGGTTTATCTAACTGAAACGCGCTCCTATGTATCACGGAGACTTAAAACATAAAAGTCAAGCAAGGAAAGTAAAGGAAAACAATGCAAATGGAAAATGCTATGCGGTCCTAAGTGAAAGTGCAAGTGACACTTTGAGTCCCTTATCACACTTTCACACTAAGAAGTGGAAACTAAGCTATTACAACGTTTGATGGTGCACTTGGAATTGCTTGAAAAACATTTTTCCAAGCCACTTTAAGTTGAAAATGAACACAAAATGGAAAGAAATTACAAAGGTTCCGTGATACCAAGCCAAAATTACAAGTAAAATTTTTACAAAAGTAGCAAAGCCAAGTGTGGCTGCTGTTCCACAAAGTGCTGGTCCAAAATCATGAGCAAAAAGGTGGTATGGTTGCTGAAATTGCTGTTGAAATTGGTGCTGGAACAGCAAGAAAGAAGTGCACTTGGAGTCCAAGCTTGTGGCCCTTTTAGCACCTCATCCACTTCCTAAGATGCTACCCTCTTGGAGTAAGCAATCTGAGGTAAAACAGTTGCACCAATTCGTCACAGCACCCAAAACAAACACCAAACCAGTCAACAAAAACCAGCTGCTACACCAGAAATGAATTTTCACGGAACAGATTTTGGGCACAAATTAGAAGCCAAACAAGTTGAATTCAAGTGAATGTAAGCTTGGAATCATAGAAAGGACACAAAAGGAACCTAGGAGAGCCACTAGACCAGATTAAAGAAGCAAGAAAAGACTCAGAATAGTGACAAAATTGTGTGCTTCGAAACTGTTTGATAAAATTCAAAACTGTTTGACAAAATGCCACAAAGAACAGGAGATTTTGTGTTTCTTGTAGGGTTTAAATTGCTTTTTATGATTGTTATACACTTGGATAAGCATATAAATGTATTTGGAATCTTAAACCCAGCTTTTGCCAAACAAATGGCAATCTTAAGTTATTATTACCTTTATGGAGACAAATAACTCAAGACAAAAACAAAATAACTTTTTCCCTTGGACTTCTACACATGCTTCAAACGTCAAAACAAACTCTAGAAAGTCCTTATTATAAAGTTCTTCTTTTAGAAAATTTTTATATTGGATTGATATTAATTGCAAATATATTTCATGTGTATTGCAGATTTATATTTGATCCAGGAGGAGGAAAAGTAGATCTCAAGGAATAAGGACACTTCAAGATGGCTTCGCTCTAGCTGTGGAGTGTCTTCATAAGGCAACTGCCAAGATTTGAGGACAAATATTTTCTTAAGAGGGAGGGAATGATGGCATACTGCCTCATGAAATTACCTCATTGTTCTCTTGTATTTTGTTACATTTTATTGTACATGCATTACACTTCTCTTGGAGTATGGGTTACTATAAATACCCGTCTCTACCATTGTATCACTCACTTTTGAGCATAATGAATTGTGATTTCTGTAGAGAAAATCCAGACACAATTCTCTCTTGAAAGTCAACTAGAGAGTCCAAAGTGAACCGCCTCTAGCCACCTTCCAAGCACATTCATCATTCTCTCATTTCTCCAAAATTCCATTGTGCTTTCTCTCTCATCCTCTACGCTAACTCTCCACTACCACATCTCGTGCATGCGTCAGTTCCTCCTTACATCACCGCTCCAACGCATCAGCCACGTCTTCAGATCGTGTCTCATTCATTCTTCCCTTGCGCATCCCTCCACATCTCAGAGCGTCTCATTCTCGTTCACGAGAGCTCATTGTCGCCAACCACAGATCCGCACTCCATACGCGTCTTCGAAGGTATTCTCTCTTCATTCATCTCACTACCTCATCTTCTAAGGTTTCCACTCACTTCCACCATTTTCCACCGATTGAAACTTTATCCTTTACCATTTGAACCTTTTCCACCGTTCAATCTCCATTTATCACCGTTTAATCAGTCCAAATCGAGTCTCTCCCCACTCCTAGGGTTTCATTGGTGCCTCTAGGGTTTCCTCCGATTAAACCCTAGATCCTAGGGTTCCATGTGTTCGATCTCAGTTTCCCCTTCGATCTCGAACTTCTATTCCATTCCGCTGCGTCTTCACTCGTTGAAGAAGCTTTGAGGATCCAGATCGCACTCCTGCTGCCTCAGTCGGTCCGAACTCCTCAGGCTCTTCCATCAGGGAGCATCATTGTTTGATTAATTTGATGTACTGATGCATCTCTGAATAACTATTTGTCAGCATATCATTATCATAAGGCATACCTTTTTTGCTAATGCACAAAGGGGGAGAATGTTGGTAGAATACTCTGATAATGTTGGGAGAATACTCCGATATTCATTTTGAGCTCTGACATATTCTGTTTGCTCTGATACGCTCTGATATGTTCTGATATGAATTGATATATTTTTTTGAGCTGAATCAAATGAGAATATCTCAAAACGTTTGCTCTGATACATTTTGATCATTTGATAATCAGTTGACTGATACATTTTGATATGATATGATTTGATTTATACAACATGGTTGTTTATTAATCCTGGTTGTGGATCATCAAAAAAGGGGGAGATTGTTGAGATTGTTGATAGGGAGAGCACTGGTTTAGCTAAACCTTACAATCTCAGAGCTTCTAGTTTTTTATGATGACAACACATTATTAATAACACATGTGTTTATGTGTTACATGTCCATAACTTTCATGTTTATGATTATTTGAGAACATGTTTGTGTTGATTATGTCATTCTTTTATTTCATTGTGTTTTACATGAGAGTTTATCTGTGAATGCATGACATATATTTATGAAAGGAAAATCACATGCACTTTTGTTGAACTTATAATATGTGGCAAAACAACATTTTTAAGTTGATTTCATTATGAAGCAAGTCGATTAAAACTCGTGGCTTTGCACAAACTTTTTCAAAGTGTGCTGTGAGAATTTTTGAAGAGAAAGTTTTTCAAAACTTTGTTTAACTGTGTTACATACTCGATTACATGCAACCTGCATTCGACTAAGTCTGTTACAGTTTTGAAATTTTGTTAATGCTTGAGTTAAATGTTACAAGGGCTATATTTTTAAATATGTTAACCAAGTATTTATTGTGATTCGACTGCATTAATTGTCCATCCAATTAACTGCATTAATTGTTGCTAACTGTTATAATTGTTTTGTTGTATTCGATTGAATTAGTAGCAAAGTCGATTAAAATGCGTTAGATTTGCAAATTGCTATAAATTGACGCGAATTTGATTTCTGTAAGAACATTTTTCATTCTAACGATATGATTGATTTCTTTCAGATTATTGATCTCTTGCAGAAAGTGTGAAAGCTCCAAGAACTCATCAAGAAGACTATGGTGTTCATCTTTGGTGATTGCTTGACGAGCAAGAATCTGTGTGCTCTTATTGTCTGATCAATCTGCACTTGACGTGTCTATTTCGTGATCAGGTTCGATCAATCTTGTGAAGATTGAAGTTTTCCCTATTGTGATTACAGGAAGAGAACGTGCGGCGTTCTGGACTTTGAGGATTGTTCAAAGTGTTAAAGACTGCAGGAGAGGGGATATCTTGCTGTTGTTCTTTGTTTGTATATGCCTATATTTTGATTAGAGGGTTAGAGAGGTGTTTTATATTTATGACGTGGATGTCGCTATAAAAGCCTTGTTGTAAAAACTTTGATCATTATAGTGCATTTGCTTCCTGTGGTGGAAGGACACTGGATGTAGGCTTGGCTGAAGCAGTATAAAAACTCAGTGTTTGATCTTTCTATTCCTATTCTGTTACATTCAGTCAACTTTGCATTTTGTTCATTCGATTATATTTCGCTGTACTACAAAGTCTTTTTCCTTGCGTTTCAAGAAAGCTTTTAAAGGCATCTACTTTGCGAAAAAGATTTAAAGAAAACTTTATTTTTGTGTTTCACCAATTCAGCCCCCTTTTGGTATTAAAACTAAGCCATTCTATTTTCAACACTAATGATTATCAATTCTCAAGTAGAGATGGGTAAGTCATGTCGTGAGAATAGCAGGAGGCCCTAGTCTAGGGGGGACCTACGGTGAGTGATAACGGGCTAACCTCATGTGGCAGCTGATGGGTTTCCAGTTAGTACACCCACGAGTGCACGAACGACCATAGCTACATATTCATACTAGTCCGGACGGTCAAGTTAAAGTGGTCTGTCGATCTGTGTTCATATGCTTTATACATATGTATGATTATCTGATCTGTTTGTTTGAATCGTATGCTCACATGACTATTAAATTACGCTAGTTTACCCTTCTTTTCTGTCTTGTTTATGTTGTCCATTCGATATTTCTTCTTTGCAATGATCATCCTGTTGGTGTGAGCAGAGGATGGCGAGTGTTCTTTGAAGCAGGCGCTGGATGGAGAGGACCCATTTGCTTAGACTAGAGTCGTTTGGTCGTGTGTAATATTTTGTAGGGACCATTCGATCATGTATATAGTTTTGTATTAGGATAGAATTTTGTAAAGTTTTAAATTTATGGTTATTTTAGGATAACTATAAGTTAACTTTATTTCAAAAAACTGTTCTACATTATTATTATGTGATGAATCTTATATATAGTTTTCAGCTATATTTTTGGGATGTTGATAACAGTTGAAAATACCGTTATCTGTGATGTAATTTTGATACTAAAGGCACCCTTTTTGACTTAGAAACTTGCTTTAACTCATGTTTTTGCTTTAGTTTTGTGAATAAGAGAGTTGAGGTTGTACTTGATGATTTTATCACTAAATTCCCTTGATTTTGTAGGCTATTCGAATGATTTGAAGAAGAGTTAAAGTACAAAAATAGTTGGAATGCAGAAAAGTCAACCAGAATGCAGAAAAGTCAACCATTTATTATTACTTGATACGATTTGGTACACTTGTCGGAGTGATAACAAGTTTTTGGCGCCGTTGTCGGGAACTCATGGTATAACTATTCTATTTGTGTGATTCGTAACCGATTAGACTTTTTATCTTTTTATCTTTTCATCTTTTTATCTTTTCATCTTTTTATATTTTTATCTTTTCATTTTTTTTATCTTTTCATCTTTTTATTTTTTTATCTTTTCATCTTTTTATCTTTTTATCTTTTCATTTTTTTTATTTTTTTTTATCTTTTGATCGTTTTATCTTTTTATCTTTTTATCTTTTCATTTTTTTTATCTTTTCATTTTTTCATCTTTTTATTGTTTTATCTTTTCATCTTTTTATCTGTTAGCAAAAATCAAAGATGAAGTTTTGATGATGAACAGATTTGCACAAGTCAAGATCCATAAAGACAAATTGAAGATCTCTGTATTTTATAAAGCTTTTATAATAATCAAATTTGATGTCATAGTGCTCAAATATGTATTAGGGTTGATTCTTGTAATTTATATTTGATTTATTTAGTTAATCGATTATTCCTGAGAATAATCAATTAACACTAGCCGTTGGGGGTTTCAGATTTGAAAAACTAGCCGTTGGGGGTTTTAGATTTGAAAAACTAGCCGTTGTACTCATTATTAATCGATTAATATTTATGTTAATCGATTAAATGCGTTAGATGGCCCGTTTTCGAAGAATGGAAGGGTATTAGGCTGAGTCTATAAAATGGCTCACTCTTTATCTCAAAAATAACTCTTCCCTTGTGCAAAAGATCTCTGAACTCTTTGAGAACTCTGTGAGATTGTTGAAGCTAAGGAAACTCTTGTCTACAAAGTCCTGAAGTGCTACTGCGGTGACAGAGGAATAGCTTGTTCATCCTTGGTGTGTCCGAGGAAGTGCCTGGAAGAGAATCATCCTTCGTGAAGCATTCGAAGGAGGTGATCATCCTTTGTGAAGATTCAAAGGAAGTGTAAGTTCATCTCTTGTGGTTTCAAGAGAGGTGGTATTTCTAAACTCTTACAAATTGTTTTTCTTTGTGACTAATATTTGTAAGTGTTTTGTGTTAGTGAAAAAGGTTTATCTTGTTTGAGATAAGCGACTGGACGTAGGATCCTAGTGATCTGAACCAGGATAAAATCACCTGTGTAATTTTTCGCTTTCCCTTACTCTGTCATTTATATTTAATCATTCGCCCAGTAAGAAAAATTAAGAGAAAAATAATAAAAGGCACAATAAAAGTATATAACCAATTCACCCCCCCCCTCTTGGTTTGTTCCACGCTAATAATTCCGTTGCAGCGATTCTAACATTATCTTTTTATCTTTTCATTTTTTTTTATTTTTTTTATCTTTTGATCGTTTTATCTTTTTATCTTTTTCTCTTTTTATTTTTTTTATTTGTTTGTGCTAATTGGGTGCTCTAGTGCAGTGTTCTTGAGTGTCTGCAGGATTAAATTCGAAAATTTGTACTAGGAGCACAAGATCATCATAAAGAGAAGAAGAAGGAAGAAGGTCGCAGCGTGCGCCTAGGCGCCCCATTAAGGGCGCTGAGCGCCAAACTTCAAGTGCAATTAGAAACATGTTCACCAAGACTCTGTGAATGAAGTGATTAAAGATATCAAAGAGAATGGAGTTATTGAGATTGAGACTCCTTATTTAAGGAGGGTAAAGATGGTGAACAGGAAGATGCTGTAGATAAGTTGGTGTGATGAAAGGAAAAGGAACACCAACATAATAGATGCAGATTGTGCTTACTTGTGTCAGGCTCATGACGTTAAACAAGCGCTTATTGGGGGGCAACACAATTTCTAATTTTTCTTTTTAAATTGATTATTTGTGTGGTTTGGATTTGATTTTGCTTTGCAGGAATGACAACATCTACTGATGGATGCTAGACAGCATCCACTGAGTGATGTTGGGAGGACTCAAATGACAACATCCACTGATGGATGCTGCTATGAGGGTGATGAATGATAGCGTCCACTGATTGAGGCTATGTGATTAAGCATCTACTGATGGATGCCGATGAAGATGAGAAAGATTAGCATCTACTGATGGATGCTAATGAGAAGGATTCGCATCTACTGATGGATGTTGGAAGATTCAGACGAGAGCATCTACTGATAGATGCTACTGAGAGCATCTACTGATGGATGTTATGCTACTAGACATCTACTGATGGATGTTGCTGCATCAGGATTTTTATGTTTTTATTTATTTTGTTTTATTGCTTATGTACTTGGTTTAATGAATTGTGTTGCAATGGTTTAGTATGATGTGATAAACTGTTGTTTGTAATATTCTTGTGTTTGCTCTATTGTTTTATGATGCATGTTGAGTTAATGATTAGTGAGGCTTTTAAGCATAGATGATGGTTGCTCATAGTTTTGTTAAAAAACAGATGCATGATTTCAATTGTGATTAATATGTTGGATAGGATGTTTATCAAATATTTGAACTTGAGAGTTAAACCGTGAGAGATTGGACTCCAGAGTTTTTGATTGATTGAATGATTATTACTTTGGAAGCATGATTGATTTTGCCTAATTTTCTATGATTGAACCACTTGCTTGCTTGTTACACATGATCAAGGCCATGTTTTCTTCTCCCTTAGAGCCAATGCCAATAGGTAAACCCATCAAAGAACAATGTTTCTCTTTACCCTTTGAACCTTGAGCTTAATTTAAAAACTGGAAAAACCCTTTTTGAAATCTTTACCTTGAGTTAAGTAGAGTATGTTTTTGTGGTAATGGAGAATGGTTCAAGTTTGGGGTGATGAGAAACCGAAAAGAACTTTGTGAAATTCATTAAAGAGCATTGGGCAAAAGAAAAAGCAAAAGAGAAGAAAATAGAAAGAAAAGAAAAGGTTAAGCTCATGCAAGTAAAGTTGGGAATGAGTTGAAGATTGGTTTCTCACCTAAAAAAAGTAAAAGAGAGATTAATTGTCAATGTGAATGAATGAATTATGCACTCTCTTAACTCAAGGAACTTTGTTGTCTAGAAAAACCAATTTTTCTTCTTAGCCCGGCCTCAATACAAGCCTTGAAAAGCCCTTGTGATGATAACTTGCTTGTGAGTGTGTTTGGTATGTGGTTAAATGAAAGGCAAAGTTGATTCATGCGACATTGTGATGGTAGAGTGTAAGAGTGTCATCTCATTATACACCTTTGAGTGAAACACTTTTGAGTGCTTGAGTGGAACACTGTCTTTGGTGAGGAATAGTTCCATGCCCTTTATGATAACATTCTTGCTTGGTTGTTGATTATTTATGAGGTGTGCATCTGTTGTGTATGTCTTGATTATGTGAGCACCATAGTTGAAGCTTGATTGGCTAAAGCATCATTATATCTTGACTAATCTTTCTATGATGAGCAAACATGAGTGGTTTACTTGTCCTAGAGGAAAATGCTTTTTGGTGTGTTAGATCATTGTAGTATGATTATTTTGTTTAAGCCAAGTTACGGTTTGCTTAAGGACAAACAAAGTTTCAAGTTTGGGGTTGTGATAACGGTTGAAAATGTTACCAATAAGGAGTATTGGTAAATCTTGAAGAAAATTGTTTTGATGATGCATGATGCTACCAGGAGTTTTAGTTGAAGAAGATATTAGAATTATTTAAAAGCAATTTGTAGAAATTAAATATAGTAGGAAAGTCTTGTAAACTTTGTAAAACTTGCATTTTTAACTGCCATAATCGATTATGGAATGGTAATAATTGATTATCACAAGTCATCCAGGAATAATCGATTATCACCTCATATAATCAATTATCACATTTTTGAAAACCTGTAACGGACTTGAATAATCGATTATTCGTGGCAGTTGAGACTTAACCTTAGATATTCAGAACAGCTAGCTATATATTGGATTTCTGTGAAGATCACTTAAGAAGTTGTTGAACAGAAGCTCTTGCAGAATACTGTTTGTCAGAGGAAGTTCTCAGAAGCTATAGTTCAAGTTCCCTTGCTTGGTCTCGTGAACAAGAGAGTCTCGCGTGTCGTGTGTCGATAGTCGGAGCAAGCTCTCTTCGAGTTAGCAAGGTGCTCTGCCTGGTCTCATGAATAGGAGAAGCTCGCGTTTCGTTTGTCGATAGTCGGAGCGGTTCTCTTCGAGTTGGCAGAGTGTTCTTCTTCCAGTTCGTTCGTCGAAGGAAGGTTTATTTATCTTCTTTATTCACTATTTGTTGTAATCTGTGAAACATCTTTTTAGTGGAATTGTTAATCACTTTTTATAGTGATTAACGACTGGATGTAGATTCTGTTGAATCGAACCAGTATAAAAATTACTCGTGTGATTTTCTATTCCCTACACTCTTTATCTTTTACGCATATCAACTGTTCGATAAATTTTCTGAAAGAAAATTGATTTTCTAAAAGCGGACCAATTTATTTTAAAAAGGGTGACCGAACACGCTTTCTGCTACTCTAGTTTTATTTCGCTGCGTTACACTCTGTCTGGTACCAGTCAACAGAAAATACCGTTATCTGTGATGTAATTTTGATACTAAATCCACCGTTTTTGACTTAGAAACTTGCTTTAACTCATGTTTTTGCTTTAGTTTTGTGAATAAGAGAGTTAAGGTTATACTTGATGATTTTATCACCAAATTCTCTTGATTTTGTAGGCTATTCGAATGATTTGAAAGAAGAGTTAAAGTACAAAAATAGTTGGAATGCAGAAAAGTCAACCAGAATGCAGAAAAGTCAACCAGAATGAAAAGTCAACCAGAGTGCAGAAAAAGGGTGTTGAGCGCCAATTTCTTCTATCTCACGCCTGAGTGCCACCGCTGAGCGTAAGTTTAGTGCTGCACTTACCGTTAGGCGCCCTTTTGGGGCGCTGAGCGCCAGTTTCATGGGCTAGGACCCGTTTTCTGTTATTTTTATGTTATATTTTAGGACTTGCACGTCCTAGGGATTGTATCTTTTGATGGCTTGAGCACAGAAACACAGTTTTCACCCCTTGGGGGTAGATTTGGGGATGTGACAGCTCTCCTCTTCTCTTTCTAGGATTTTTCTATCTCTTTCATTCTTTCATTCCATTATTCATATAGTTTCTTCATGATAATGGGGAACTAAACCTTATTTGTTGTTGGGAAACGATGTAATCCTTTGAAACTCTCATGTATTGAATTGATTTATATTATAAATGCTTTACTTCATTAATTGTTAGGTTTTTTCCTTTATGCTCTATGCATGCTTTGTTTAATTCATTCAATTGCATGATTACTGATTTTGTCGATATGGACACATATGGGAAAATCTAGAATTGGGGAAATTCTTCCGAAAGCAATATTACCTAGACATATGGATAGGAGGGTTGGTTGCCTTTAAGCTTCTCTGCGAATGTAATGCATAATGAATTGTTGGGGATACAAGACATTGTGATCTAGTAATTAAGAGTAGGCTTTCTTCACCGAGACATCGGGTTTAAGGTAAATTAGAAAGTGACATTAACATTAAAGAAGAATACGAATTCGTATATGCATGAGAGTGATTAGGTGAAATCTAAACCCCAACAACATATTCATCTCATATTTTCAATATCATCCATTCACCCTTGTGTTTAGCCTCAATTGATAAAATTTGCATTCATGTTTATTTTAATTGCATTTGCATTCAAAAACCCCAAAAATTGTTCTTAAGTCTTAATTGGTTAAGCGATTACATAACTGTTTAGTGTTGTGAGTTTCTTGGGAAATGATACTTGGTCTTACCATTTATTATTACTTGATACGATTTGGTACACTTGCCAGATTGTTAACAGATGTTACATCACCCCTAAACGTGAACACAATTCAAAATTTCAAGCAATCAAGAAAGTTGCCAAGAGTTGAAAGAGCACCAAGGACTCTTCCAAAGAACTTGGACTTTTTAAAGGCCTTTTATAAAATAAAACTAAACTAACGGTAGACTAACACAAGCCTATTGCACAATACATTGAATCAAAACAAGTACAAAAGAACTTAATCCTATGCTACGGTCTTGTTCATCCTGTAGGAAAATCATGTGCCCAATTTGGCTTCTTGCCTCTAGTCCTTTCTTGGTTCTAGAATAAATTCTCTTTGGGTTTTCCTGATCAGTCCAATCCTACAAACACATGTACAAGGCTTCTGTCACTTCCACCCTTAGCCAAAGAGTTTGCACAAAAAGATATAGGGTAGTAAGAACTTCCCTTTCTCTCGCCTGTACAAGCTTTCCAAGCTTTCTCATATCCAATATTTAGTTCTCAAACTACACAAAAAATTCACAACTAGTTCGACAGAACACCCAATGCTAAGCAATGTCAAATTAAATTCAGAAATAGATAAGCAAACTAGAATTAGGTAACTAAGCACTTCCCCATTTAAAAGACTGCTTTTAGCTGTGTAATTCCAATTAGCTCAAATCTATTCAAATGTTATTTCTAACTGTTGTGTTTCTTGAACCTTGTTGCAAGTTCCTTTTCTTTCCACTAGCTCACTAAATTTAACCACATCACTTCTGCAAAAACAGAAATAATACTCCAATCTGCCAAACCAGAAACAAAATGGAACAAATAAAGATAAACTGGTTGGACAACTTTCAATTCAACTATGGTTCTTAATTTGACAAAAACTCAATGCTACAATTGCTGGAGAATTTTAAACACGTGGAACTAATTATGCAGCCACTAATTTTGGAAACATGAAATCAGTTTTTAGTTCAAAAAACCTTTTTACTACCAAATTAGTTGCAATCAAATAAATAAATGCACAAGCTTAGTTTCTCCAAATATATGAGTTCATGCACAACTATACAACAAACCAAATTAATCAAGAAACATTAAAGATAATGCAATTAGCTCAGACTTAATTCTCTAACAGCCCAGAATATAACTGTTTACGACTTCCTAAACACAATGACTATGATTCAGCAAACAGTTTATCATATGAATGCAACAGAATGCAATAACGAGATGTAATTCAATAAATCTTTATATCTTTGTCCAATGGATTACATCCTAGCTTAAACAATCTGCACAATGAACAGTCGGCAAATCAGTTTAATCAAATCTGAATTCTCTCATACAAATGTGCCAAGGAAATTAGGCTAAAATCAGCCTCACAAGACTCGCATCACTTAGGCTTCTCTTTAGAAATTTAAAGCACATCAATGAAAAAAGTTGCAATATCATCAAAATTTTAAGCTCAAAGCAATTGAGTGAAATTGTTTGATAAAATGTCTAATAGAGTACAACAATTTTCTGGTGCATCAGATTTCATAAAAGTTAATTGCAATGGTCTTTCGGCTTTTTATAACTATGTAAATGTTTCTTTTGTCAATTGTTTTTATATAAAAATAGAATGACCAAGCTTTTGATGCAATGACAACTCAATTTTAAATGCACTACTCACAGATTTCAGAAAAGGCAACCAATTAGCAACTTGTGAATGAAAAATGCCAAAAATATGGTGGTTTAAAGAGTGAAAATGCTTAGGGCAACTATAACTCGTGGTTTCTTTGCATCATCAATTTCAAATAACTAAAACAATCTTGTTTGTAAAGAAAATAGATGCAGAAACACATTATCTCAAAATTTGACTTAGTCAGCCCCCAAATTACTCAATATAAGCAACCAACCACTCAAATTTTGACTCAATGAAATCAAATAGCTTTTGATTAGCTAACTAAACTTAGAAACATCAATAAAGTTTGGACAACACACTACGGAGTTAATGCAAGATGTCCAGCAAGGATCTATATGCCAGACAAGATTCAAAACACACAAAAAAAGTTAGACTCAAACTAGGAAGATGCAGATCGACCAACTGCAGAATGTGCTAAACTATTTTTTGCAATGTGCAACTGATCTAGGCTATGCCTTTCATTGATCTTTGCAATATGAACTAGTACAAAAATATCATATAACGTCATTGTTTTTTGGCCTTTCACGTCTAATTCGAGGTCGACGTCATATCGGGAGACGTTAAATTGACGTCGAATTTAAAAAATTCGACGTTATTCAAATTGACATCAAATTTTGTTAATATTCGACGTTAAGCAATTTTTTTTGTTTTTTTAATTAATTGTAATCCTTTTTTACAACTCTACAAGACCTGAAACATAGAAAAAAAAAACAAATTTAAGTTTTTGGTATTTTATAAAGCATGAACTATGAACGTATAGTATAATATCAACAACAAAAAACAATAACAAACAACAAACAAGTTCAATCAAACATAAACAACAACAACAATAAACAAGTTCAACCAAATAACAAAAACAAACAACTTCAACAAAAAAACAACAAACAAGTTCAACAAATAAGTTCTTCAAAACGAAAATGAAAACGGAAACTAACCTTCAAAAGGTGGGTTCGTCGGAATAAAGTGTTTCCACCAGTGAGAGAGAATGCAGAATGCGCCTATGAAGGACAAGAACACGAAAATAATCGGTCAAAACAAACGAAAATTATACATAAAGTAGTTAATTAACATGCATTTGTATCAAATGAAAGAAAGATTATATGTGATGGTCGTCAAACTTCGTTCGAGAAAAGTTTGAGAAGAGAAGGGTCTCGCGCGCTAAGATAAAGTTAATGAATTTTCAATCTCCCACTCAAATTAAAAAGGGGAAACTTTTGGCTGACAAATAATATGTCGAAGCTCCTATAAAATTTGACGTATTATATGTGGTTTAAAAGAAAAAAGAAAAAAAAATTAAAAAGGGGTTACTTTTTGGATTTTGGTTGACAAATAATACGTCGAAGCCCTTACAAAATTCGACGTATTATTTGTTGTTTAAAAGAAAAAAGAAAAAAGAATTAAAAAGGGTGACTCTTTGGCTTCTGACTGACAAATATTATGTCGAACCCCTACAGGATTCGACGTACTATTGGTGGTTTAAAAGAAAGAAGGACGCGCTAGTTTAAATAATTACCATCATAGAAAGTCGAATTGAATGGGGCTTCGGCGTTCTACAATTGTATTTGTTTACAAAAATGCCACCGGTCATTTTTAATGTTGGCTATTCAGTGGTTGGACGTTGAACGCGTGAAGTTATACGTTATTTTTGCACTAGTGATGCACTTGCTATTGGACAACAGCTCAAATTCATAACCAGACTTCAATCAAACCAAATTAAAACTAATTGTAGTGTTGCAAAGATCAAAACAGATTCACGAAACAGGAGATTCATTGTCACTACCACTGACATCTGCCACCAAGCTCATTTATCCAAATGTCATAGCTTATATATGGTGAACAGAACCTACTTAGTGTAGGAAACTCAAATGAATTACAAAATACGAGCACAACTAGTTAAGGTCATATTTGATTGACAATTAAAACAAACAACATAACATAGACAAAACAGAAATAGATTTAGAAATTAAAAGACTCAGACAAAAACTTGAACTGAATTCAAATGATCAAAACACTAACTCAAGGCACAGAACGACTCAACACACGATATAGAACTCAATTGCAATTGCAGATCACTCAAGATAATGCACAAAATCACAATTGGAACAAGATACAACACAAGACAATGAAGGAAAATGATGAACAACGCGTAAGCTAAACATCAACATGACTTAAAATCAGAGACGCAAGACAAAAAAAACAAGACAATAGATAAATGTAAAGAACAACACAGAAGTGAAAAAAACTCAACACACACGCGAAACAGTGAAAACAAAATTGAAACAACAGAGAAGCGAGTACTTATCTTTGAAGCGTGTTCGACCTTGCTCTGAATACCACTTGATGGAAGAGCGGCTCCGAGAAGAGAATTGTAGGCGCAACGCGAATCCTCGAAGCTTCCTCTAGAGAGACGATGCAGCGAAATTGATTGGAAACTTAAGATCGAGAAAGGAACTATGAAAACAGAAGTACGATAAGCGTCGCATAAACCCTAGGCAAAACGAAAGAGATCGAAGCAAATTTGAGAAGGAACTCAGAGAACCATAACCTACATCGAAGGAACCCTAGAAAAGGTGGAAAACTCGAATCGGGCCGATTAAAAGGTGTGGAATGATATTTAATCGGTAGAAAAGTTAGTTTGATCGGTGGAAAGTGGTTCAATCAGTAGAAAATGGAAAAAAATTGGTGAAATCGAAAGTAAAGACGAAAAGGATGAAGATAGGTGAGAATATGAGAGATCGAAGAGTGGCTAAGGTTTTGACTAAAGGAAAAGTGACGATGTAGAGAACAAAATGAAGATTCTCTCGAAAGAGAGAATGAGATGTACCTGTGGGTCAGAAATGAGGAGCTCGAGAGGGAGAATGAGATATGGTTTTGCGAGAGTGAAATAGTAAGAAATGAAATGTTCTCTGGTGCTATTGAAATGAAGTTGTGGCGACGCTAGCGCTAGAGAAAGGAGGACGCGTGGCTAAGGTGCGCTGACCCCAACTGTCTAAAGCGGATTGGTGCAATGGTGATGCTGTGATGAGAGAGAAGCACCATGGAATGGAAAATGAAAGTGAGAGAGTGTGCTTGGAAGGTGGCTAGAGGAGGTCTCCTTGACTCTCTAGCCCGACTGTCAAGAGAGAATAATTTCTTATTTTAGAAAAATCAATTCTCATTAATATAAAAAGTGAAAATTACAAGAGAGAAGTTGGGTATTTGTAGTAATCCATGCTCCTTGAACGTTAAGATACGTATACAATGAAATGTAAATGTACAAAAAAGAGAACACAAGGAAGGTACGTGAGGCAGGATTGCATCAATGGGGATTGGGCGTTATACCTCTGCATGTCAATTCTTTGGAGCCACCATGCACTACCCTATTGCAGAAGGTATGTATAGCTCTGACCAACAAACACCCACAGTTGATGAAAGTGCTCACATACACAAAAGTTTGAAGATCAATAGGCACCAGCTGAACCCGCTCATCAACAATCCTTTCTTCTTAGATCCAATTGTGGAAGACATTTCCCTGCTCGATCAGATTTGGCGAATGAATCAGTTCCTCAAAAGTTCCTTCTTGGACCCAATTGTGGAAGACGTGTCTCTATTGAATCAAGTTTGGAATCTTCCACCCTGACTTAGGGGAGTTTTCTTTTCCCTTCTCCTCCCTTGCCCACTTTTTTTGCATTTGTCTATGATCTTTTGATTGTATTGATAAATCTGATATTATGTTTGTGACACATTGAGGACACTATTTAGTTTAATTGTGGTTTATTAGGGGAGATTTTTCTTTGTTACGCTTTTCTTTGTTTAGATTTTCTAATTCTAGGTTGTTTGTGTTTTGTTTTAAGCTTGTTGTGTACATTTTTGCATGTTTCTCTTGATTTCTGGACCCTGTTTAGGTTGTAGGCTTGTCCTTCACTTCATTGATACTCAAATTGGTTTGAAATCCTTGCTTTTCTCTGACTGCTAGATGATTATGATGTTTGAGAGGCTAAATTGATTATGACATAAACACCATGTGTGAGAATTTGAGCCACTTTTTGTTCTTTCTTGTATGATATATCTCTCTTGACTGCTTTCTTATATGCCTTGGCTTGACCCTTTTTGATGATTCTTGATTGATATGCATGTTTGGAAGTTATAAAGGCAATTTTGTTCTTGAGCCTCTCTAGCCAAATTAGCCTACCTTGTTCTAATCCTTTGATAACTCCTGTTGAGCCTATGATTTCCCATGTTCTTTGTTTTCAAGCTAATTAATTATCCCTTAAGTGAAAAACCATGATTACCTTAACCTTAGCAAATTTTGGAGCTTTGGAATTGTTTTGGGAACAAGTGTGGTCTTCCTAGGGATTCTGATTAATTGGCTAGTTGGTTCCTCTTCTTGTGTTGTTTTTGTAAGTATGATGTGTATCTTGTCTCTCACAATGGTGTCCTAAATAAAAAAGAGAAAAGACAAGAAAAGAAAGAAAAATAAATTTTTTCGTAGAAAAATAAATTTTTTCAATAGTAGTGGAGTCAAGAAGAGGATTGAATTAGAGGTTTTGGGTGTGATTTGATTGTGTTATCACTTGTTCCCCATTTCTCGTCTATTTCTTTTGGTTTGTAGCTTCACATCCAAATGTTATCCTCCCTTGTCCTTGGCCCCATTACAACCATGAAAAGACCTTTTGATTTGAACATGCATAACTTTTGAGTGTTGTTATTATAGGCTTGCCAAGTCTGTTTGTTGCTTGCTTTCTTGAGTGCATTGAGTTGAAATTCTTTATCCTACACACTTGGGAGAAACAATAATAGTGCATCTGTGAGATTCTGTTTCTTTTGATTCACCCCTTGAGCTGAATAATTATTTTGCCATTACTTGAATTGCGTGGATGATTTCCATGAGTATCTGCTTTCTCCGATTATCTGTGTGTTGGATGTTATCTACTACTTTTCTCTTTCTAGGATTCATTGTGGATTGTGTAAATTTGTTTCTTTACTTGTGTGTCTTTTTCTTTTGTGTTTTTGTTTCCTAAAGGTTGACTCACTCTTATCATGTCTTTTGAATTGTTCCTTGTTGTGCGTCTCGATTTTGCCCATGAGTGCAAAACTATAAGACTCTTGAAAATAGTTGTAATTAAGATACTAGATTTTTTTGAAATAAAAAAAATAATTTTATGTATAGTGCTACAGTAAAATGCTTCAGTAACCCTAACTTCAACTATAAATAGGGGTGAGAAATGAAGTTTTAGGGGAAGGAGAGTGAAATTGAGCAAGACTTTTGTCGAAAATAAGGAGATATTAGGACTAGAATCTGAGTTGAAGAAAAGGTAGCAAGAGCTTCTAAAGAGGTGTTCTTCATCCAGGAAGGAGCGAGAATCAGGTAAGAGGAGCTAACTTTGAGTCTTTTGTTTTTTTTTATATGATCTGAAATCTTGAATATGTTTAAAATTTTGAGTCTCTTTATGGATTTAGAATGATATTCTACTTCTGTTGCATTTTTCAGGAAGAATAAGAAGTTGTCTAACCGGCTATGCCAAATTCAACTTCTTGTTTCCGTAGGACTTTTATTGTGTTTCTTTTTCTCTTGCATTTTTTTTGGAAGGATAAGAATTTGTCTAACCGGCTATGTCAGATTCAACTTCTTGTTTCCCCATAACTTTTATTATGTTTCTTTTTCTCTTGCATTTTTCTGGAAGCATAAGAAGTTTTCTAACCGGCTATGCCAGATTCAACTTCTTGTTTCCCCAAGACTTTTACTGTGTTTCTTTTTCTCTTGCATTTTTCTGGAAGGATAAGAAGTTGTTTAACCGGCTATGCCAGATTCAACTTCTTAGTTCCCCAGAACGATTATATTGTGATATTTTATTATTGTTAATTTATTTTGTGATATATTCTTTTTGCATGGAATATGTGATGAATACACTTTATTATGTTGAATAAGTAAACTATAAAATTGTTGGAGTAAATATTCAATCAAATTATGAAATTTAAAATTTTGATCAAGTTTTTTTTCCATTTTTCGAAGCTATCTTAGTAAAACTCTAATTGCTACTTAGTCTACCATTAGATCAATATGGAAATTCAATATATAGTTTATAAGACGTAGAAATTAACTTTGACCGTCAGGATCTTTAATTGGAGAATTGTACTTAAAGGAGATAATATTATAATTTTGGGTAGAATGATCATCAATTTATTTTTATCTCTAACTTAGATCAAAAAAATCAAAATTTCCCCTTCTTTTGCCAATAGATTAAGTTTGAAATTTTGATAAATGATTCCAGAAATATATTACTATATGTTGACCACTCGGATTTGTAAGTTGATGTCTGTACTTGTAGGAATTAATTCCGCAATTTTGATAGAGTCGACAACCCAATTGAATAATGTTTTCGAATTGTATAAATCTCAATTTCTACCTAGTTAGCCGTTAGATTAACCTAAAATTTAGATATGTAGTTGCTAAGACATGTTGATGTATTTTTACTGTTCCATTTTTTATAAAACTAAGTGATGTTTATTAAGGATCTCAATTTTATGTTCTTGAATTACGGATGCAAAATTTCAAATTTCCACTTCATTAATGGTTAGATCGAACTAAAATTTTTATCCAAGATTCTAGTAAATTATGATTCAACTTATCAGTTTAGGTCGTAAATGTGAAACTTGTATGAAGAACAAATTTTTATGTAACATCATAAAAAAAAAATTGACCGATCTATAACCTTTGATTGGGTAAATTGTGTTGAGTTTGTACTAGTTATAGAAAAGATGAGATTATAAGAAGAGTATGATATCTGGCAATATGTTTATTTTATTTTGGATATTGACACGAAATGGGTTATTATCAATTTATGATTAGAGAACGAACATGATTGAGTTAGGTGGCTGAGAAGATATGATTTGTTGATGTTAGAAAATGTTGGGGTGAATATAAGAAATCGTTAATTATGAAATGATGTTTACTACTGGGAGTAATATATTTGTTTTATACCATGAGACCCTGATATGAGTAGAGTAACACATGAGATTTATGAAAGCAGGCAGAGAGTGGTCTGACCATAAGGCTTTGACATAAACATATTACTCATAAGTCTTATAGAAGCAGGCAGAGAGCGGTCTGACCATAAGGCTTCGAAAAGTAAAACATAGAATACGGGTAAGGCTTAAGGAAGCAGGCAGAGAACAGTCTGACCATAAGGCTTCATGAGTAAGCATAGTATACTTGTAAGGTTTATGAAAATGAGAAGGATGATTTTGAAGAACTTAAGGACAAATCAATTAATGACATCGGGATAATTGTGTTAATACATGATTGAATTATATATATTGTAAATAAGTTTAATGATTGTATGTTATCGTTAGCTTACTCTTATTTCTTTGTGCTATGATCGTTCGGCCTTTGATACGCGGGGACCAAGGCTAATTAGTTTAGTATAGTATTTCTTTTACTTTTATTAAAAACATGTGTAAAAGGTGTTAGGCATGTGCTAGATAGGAGGGACTTTTAGTCCTATATATAGAAATGCCACCACCTCTTGTAAGGGACTTTTGAGCATAATGAATTGTTATTCTGTTGAGAACACTCCAGATCAATTCTACCTTGAAAGTCAAAGCTAGAGAATCCCAAAGGATCTCCTCTAGCCACCTTCCATTCACACCATCCATTTTCTCATTTTCCATTATCAGATTCTCTCTCCTCCGTAGCATCCATCTCACGCCACTCTCATCAATTGAAAGCTTCCTCGGGGCTTGCATCATATCTAATGCCACGCGTGCCTTATTCCCTCACGAGATTTCATCAGCGAAGCCTCCGAATCCTTTTCCTCATGAGATTCGTCACCTCCGAATCTCAAACTTCTCACGTCTGATAGATCCCTCCGAACCACATCTTCATCTCTGCTTCACGACCATTCTCCACCGATTAGATCCTTTCTCACCGCCTAAAACACTTCTCCATCGCTCAAACCGCTTCCGCATCAAACCTTAGGTTTTCAACCGAACAAACCTCGAATCTCTAGTTTGTTCCTCGCTGTTCATCTTCGAATCCAAATGCTAGGGTTCTTGATTACGTCTGTTTCTTCCGCTGCTTCCCGGTCTTCATCTCGAGCAAATCCCGGTTTCTCGTCGTTTCCGGATTCAGCTCAAGCCGTCGCCTATCAAGTGGTAATCAGAGCTCAGGTTCTCCGCGCTTCGAAAGCTAAGTATCTCTCCATTGATTCGCGTCTCTGATCTGAGTTTAAGTTTCTTGCGTTGTTATGAAATTCACGAGTTGTTTCGATTCTGTCTTGATCTTATTCATTCGTGTTGAATCTCTTCAATATTCGTGTTGTTCATTATGATTCCTTCTCTGTCTTGTGTTGATTCATGTGTTTTTGGTCTTGATCTGTTCATTAGGTTTCTGCTTGAGTCATTTCTTGTATGCTAACCTTGTTTTGGTTGTGTCTTTCATCATCTTAATCGGTCCAAATTTTTGTTGAGTCATTTTCATTGCTGAATCATATTCTGTCATGTTTACAGTCATGTTTAATTGCTTAAAATGTCATAAATTTTGTGTTCAAAGCTGTGTTGAGTTTTTTCCTGAGATTCTGGAATATATGATCAGTGGCTATACACCATATGAGCTATGATACATTCATTGTGAGCTCGGGTGCATGCAAAAGTGACCGTAATCTCAGATTTAACGTACTGTTGAGGTGTATTTTGATTTGCGTTTATTGTCATGGCCAATACATATTATTTTGGTGATAAAATGCTTGAATGAGTTCGTATCAGGTGCACATCACTTAAGCCATGAATTGCTGAAGCAAATAGCTTGATGGCACCTTGTGAAAACTCCAGCAGTATCAAATTGCAGTTGGCCGATCTGCATTGTCTTGTTTGAGTCTAATTTTTGTTTTAAAATCTGTTCTGGCATATAGATCTTGCTGGAAATCTTACATTAACTTCCTCGTGTCGTGTTCAAGTTTCCCATTGTTGTTTTAAAGTCATCAATAATTTGTCCATTGACTCAATGAAACTTAAAACTGGTGGTGTGGTTGACCTGTTTGATTGCATAATTGGCTATTGCAAGTTCAATTTTCGAATTACTATGTTCTGCATCCAATTTTAATGCAAAACAAGTTGGTTTTGAAGTTTTAAACATGTTGAGATAGTTAATTCGAGTTATATCAGCCTTTGTGCGTTTTTCACCTTTGAAACCACCATTTTAAGTCAAAATTTTTATAAAGCAAGTATAGTGCAGTACTGAAATTTTGATTTGTGTGTTTATGATTCAGTTGGATTGTAGTAAGAGCTAGGGTCTGTTGAATGAAATCGAAACAGGTGAAAAAGAATATCTATACAAGTTTAAAAAGCATTCAGACCTTGTACAATCCAAATAAGTGAAGCTCCAAAATCAGAAACTGAAAACATTATCAATTATGAACTAATTTTGTTGGGGCATTGTATCAAACGCATTTGTAAAATTCAGTACTGGAGTCACTTAATTGTTTCTGCTCTAACTTGCTTGTTTGTTCTTCTTGCTTTTAAAATCTGTTCTAGTGCCAATCATAGGTTCAGTTTGAGTGCTTTCCTTCTTGATAGCTTTGTTTCTTGCTTGTCTTTATTGGTTATCTAGTTTGTCTGCAATGCATGTGAAATCTATTCTGCCAATCTTTAATTGAAGCTTTTAATTGCTTATTTCATCTGGTCTAGAGTTTCCTTCTGAGTTAGAGTCTGCTCTGCTGTTTGAGTGGTTGTACTGTTTGTCCATCACTTCGTTTTAGCCTAGCCATTTTCCTGATTGAAAAAATCTGTTTCCATTCTGGGTTTTGCTTTTGGGATTTGAAAGAAGGTAAGTGTGAATGGTAGCATATTAGGTGGTGGTGATCCACAAGATTCTTTGGCCTAGACTGAAAATTTCTCTTTTACATTTTCATTTGAGTGTTTAAATTTTTAAAGAGAAACCTCAGTGCTGTGAGCTTAGTAAGGCTAATTTAGCCTAAAATTCCTTGGCATTTGCAAGAGAGTTCAGTTTCAATTAACCATTTGTTGACTGTGTTCATTGTGCAGGAAAAGAAGTTGGAATAATTAGAATGAAGCAGCTGTGATTTGTTGCAACTGCAAATGAAATAACTGTTGTTCTCATTTATTATTGCCTGGTGATGC
Organism: Vigna umbellata; assembly: GCF_029865625.1. Lineage (NCBI taxonomy): Eukaryota > Viridiplantae > Streptophyta > Magnoliopsida > Fabales > Fabaceae > Vigna > Vigna umbellata. Next base: position 32,939,578 of record NC_142165.1, on the reverse strand, counting down.
TATTTGTGCTTGTGAATGTTAAACTGTCATTGCACTCATTTTAGTTTCAAACATTGCTTGCTGAATTCATTGATATACTCACTGTTTTGAAAGTGAATTGTTGATTTTATGGTTTAATTGGGCATGTTGAATGTTGCTTCTGATTTAATAAAGACCTATGGGACTTGGTAGATGCATAGGAATTGCAAATAATGTGCTGATTGTTTTATGATCATTTCTGGAATTGCAAGAACACTGTTTTAAAACTGCCAATTTCTGATTTGCCTCACAATACTCTGTCCATTGATTTGATTAGCATGGTCCACTGATTTCTGAATTAGTTTAGGACATTATTCTTGACTGGTTTGGTCCATTGTTTCTGTCCAGTGTAATTCATTGAATTGTTGAAAAGGCTGCTCTAGTCATAATCAGTTGTGCATCAATCTGTTTTAATTACCAATGTATCAACCAGTTTTCACAAGTGATTAAAGCACCTAAATTCCAGTTCTGCCTTGGTGGTTGAATTAATTAGGTGGTTATTTTCTGCATTGAATTACATCCAATCTGAATTTAATTCACTGTGCTGGATTCTGTTGCTGGATTCTGTTGAGATTTAGGTGTGCAAAGCTGATGTGAATGAATCATTAGTTGAGCAGAATATTACTGAAGAAACAGTAGCAGAAAAAAAAAAAAAAACCTCAGTGTGTATCTTGGAACAGGATAGAAACAACCATTCAAAACAGGGAAGTTGTCTAACTTACCCTTTGTTGTGAATTGCTATTCTGTTTTAGCTTGTAAGTGATGTAAGTGATAATATTGAATGAGTATCCTGCTGATTTTGGTTGAAAATTAACTGTGCAGAATATTTGGAACAGTTTGAGAGCAAATAGGAATTATGCAATGTCTCAATTGCACAAGACCGAGAACGGGAAGGCTCATTTAAGTGTAACTTCCTTCTTCCAATATGTTTGTTAACAGCTCTCTGATCCAGCTTTGTACATTTGTGATTGTAGAGTTGAACCAAGAGCTAGGAGATTCCAACGTTGTCCAGAAGCAACCAAAAAGTGGAGCACTAGATTCTTCATGCGGATTTGAATCAGGACCAGGATTGAAGCATAGCTGTTATTTGTTTTTTTTTTTTAATTGTTTCTTCATCTGGTTTTGTAATAGGCTATATTGTTAGTTTTCTTAATTCCATTGTAAAAGGCCATTCAAAGTCCAAGTGTCTTGGAAGAGTCCTTGGTGCTCTTTCAACTCTTGGCAAAACTTTTCTTGTTGGTGTTTAATTTTTTTTAGTGTCTTACATTTAGGGTGACTTAGGCTAAAAGGGATTAAACTCTAAGCCTTGTCACATTAGAGTCCGCAAAGTCTCGTCTTTTACTGTTTAATTGTTGTGATTGTTTGTGAGTTGTGTTCTTTGATTTTAAAAGTGATTTTGTTTAAAAGATAACTAGTAGTAACCTAAGACATTTCTGGCAAGGCAAGACTTGGTACTTAAGCAGTCTTCATGACTCACCTCTCTTACCTGGGACTTGTCTAAGTGTGAATCTTGTAAATCTTTTACACTAGAAAAACTTTTAAAAAAAACAAAGATGTCTTGTTATCCATATAGGTCTGCTAGGAATTTTAATTTTGATAAGCAACTTAGTTACAAAGGAATCAAAAGAGAACATGATAAAGCTAGAAGGAAGTCTTGTTCATCTTATGAATTTGATAGGATTGAAGATGATTTGTATAAAAAAGCTAGTGAAAATATTCCATTCTTTGGTGATGATATTGGTGCATTAACATACCTAGCTTGGGAAAAGGAAATTAATGACATGCATTCATTCATGGTGAGAAAAAGTAAATATGAATCCTTCTATTCTAGAGATGATGAATCTTATATTCTTAATCTTTACACTTCTAGTTTTAAAAAGCATGCAAGAGAGTGGTGGGATGATAGGCAATATCATGTTAAGATAGGTAGAAAATATCCCATTTATGATTGGAATGAATTGAAAGCTTGTATGAGAAGAAAGTTTGTGCCTCGAGAAATTGAAAGAAACTTAGAACTTATGAGAGAGCTTATTAGAGAAGGTAAGTCATTCATTCAAAATTTAAATGGGTTCTCCCGTAGGGAAAGTGAGTTTCTAGAAAAACTCAAGAGGCTATGGGAAGAGACAAGCAAACATAGAATTGAGAGGTTAAAAAGAGAAAAACAAAAGCAAGAAGTAAGAGAAAAAAGAGAAATAGAGAGAAGAGAAAAAGATAGAAGAGAAGAGGAAGAACGAAATAAAAGAAAAGAGGAAGAGAGAAAGAGAAGAGAAGAGGAAGAAAACAAGAGAAGAGATGAGGAAGAAAGAGAAGAAGAGAAAAGAAGAGAGAAAGAGAGAAAAGAAACACTTAGAAGAGAAAAGGAAGAAGTTGAAAGGATAGAAATGGAAGAAAAGAAATCAAAGCAACTAAGGGCAACATCTCCTCCTACATTAGAAGTCAAACTCTTAAGGGGAGGTTTTCTATCCTCTCACTCTTATCCATTTATATTTGAATTTTTCAAATTTCACTTTTCTTTCAAAGAATTGGCCACTCCATCTTTAAAAATGTTATCACTTTCAACACATGCAAATTTCCAACTTGGGTTATGGTTACCTTTATGGTTACCAATAACTCAAGATACAAATAAAATTTCAAATGAAGAAAGGTTTCTTTGTTATATTAAAATTAAAAATTTCAAAATTTGGAAACCTTCTTCTACACATATTCTTTTATATATCTTATTGGGTCAAAGAAAACTAATTAGAGATATGTTTGATGCTTATTGCAGATGGATATTTGACCCAGGAGGAACCCTTATGAAGCTAACAAAAATAAGTCTTCAAAAGCACCATCAGATTTGAGGACAAATCCTTTCCAAGGGGGAGGGGATGATACGCGGGGACCAAGGCTAATTAGTTTAGTATAGTATTTCTTTTACTTTTATTAAAAACATGTGTAAAAGGTGTTAGGCATGTGCTAGATAGGAGGGACTTTTAGTCCTATATATAGAAATGCCACCACCTCTTGTAAGGGACTTTTGAGCATAATGAATTGTTATTCTGTTGAGAACACTCCAGATCAATTCTACCTTGAAAGTCAAAGCTAGAGAATCCCAAAGGATCTCCTCTAGCCACCTTCCATTCACACCATCCATTTTCTCATTTTCCATTATCAGATTCTCTCTCCTCCGTAGCATCCATCTCACGCCACTCTCATCAATTGAAAGCTTCCTCGGGGCTTGCATCATATCTAATGCCACGCGTGCCTTATTCCCTCACGAGATTTCATCAGCGAAGCCTCCGAATCCTTTTCCTCATGAGATTCGTCACCTCCGAATCTCAAACTTCTCACGTCTGATAGATCCCTCCGAACCACATCTTCATCTCTGCTTCACGACCATTCTCCACCGATTAGATCCTTTCTCACCGCCTAAAACACTTCTCCATCGCTCAAACCGCTTCCGCATCAAACCTTAGGTTTTCAACCGAACAAACCTCGAATCTCTGGTTTGTTCCTCGCTGTTCATCTTCGAATCCAAATGCTAGGGTTCTTGATTACGTCTGTTTCTTCCGCTGCTTCCCGGTCTTCATCTCGAGCAAATCCCGGTTTCTCGTCATTTCCGGATTCAGCTCAAGCCGTCGCCTATCAGCCTTGCTTTACGTTCATTCGGTCACCTTCAATATCGTTCGGCTTTAATGTTTTCTTCATTTATTTTCATGTTTTTAACTCTGATTAGTTGTATTAATTTCGTTTTAATGTTATCTTAAGCGTGCTTGGTTGGTCATTAGTGAGATTAAATCGTTTCCATGAGATTTATGGACTGTGATTTATATTTCTGTTGCCCAGGCTTGGCATTTTATTAAATCTGTTTGTATTCTTGCAATGGGTATACACTTAGTTGCCCAATTGGTGATTGTATCTCCGTTTAGTTGATCAATCTTTACATAATACATTGGATGGAATAGTTGTGTTGCATTCGCTTAGTTTGTGATTATGAAAACATGGTTAATCTTCACTTAGTTGGTTAACTTATGTCGGATTAGAGGTTAGAGTAGTTCTTAATTTTGTGTTGCATTTCAGTTTTAATTTTGTTAATTTCTTATCACAAAAATCTTAACCAACCCCCCCCCCCCCCACAAAGTGTTCGACCTAATTCCTGAACCACATTTGGTCCTTGAGAGACGACCTAGGAGTCACTTCCTAGTATTATACTGCACTTTTCATTGAACATTAAATTTGTATCGGGTGCGACCTCGATCAATGATCTAGAACTCAAAGTTAAAAATGAAACTCAATGATATAAAGTGTGTAGGGAATTAAACTTCACTATTTTGTTCTTATTCACGGTTATTGTTTCATTGAATTAACAAGGTTCATTCATTGTTCCTGGAAGTACACTAATGTAATCTTAGACGCATGTTTGTAATGATGGGTTTCCCCATGGTTGAGTTCCAAAACTTGGTGCTTGAGGTTGCTTCATGGTTAAGTTTTCCTCACGTAGTTTAGACACTATTTTCTTTATTTGAGTTGTGGAAGCAAAATTTGAATCTTCTAGAAACCGCCTTTATATGCTCAAGTTGTGATTCTGGGGCTTAAGCTATTGTGCTATATTTCTCTTAAATTTATAGAAATTCATCAAAAAATGAGTTTGCTACACATGTTCCTATCCAAATGTTTTTGCTGAATGTTTTATATATTAGAGAATAAAATCTATATTATATAATAAAATGAACAAGGTAAGTGCTAAAATGCATGTGAAATACAAGTAAAATAAGCACTTATCATAATCCCCATTTTTAAACGTTTGTTGTCCTCAACAAAGCAATTTAAATTTTACAAAATATTGGGTACTAAAATTGGTTGGATTAGAAGTTGTGACTGACTAGAAAAGAAAGTTTAATGACAATCTCACATTTTCTCCCAAGGCTAGCAGACAAAACATAGCCAATGATTAAGTTGCTCAAGAAGTCGGCCAAATTCACTTGGGATGACCAATGTCAGGAAAGGTTTGAGCAGATCAAATGTATCTTAATGTCCCCACTCATCTTACGCAAGCCAGATACAAATCTACCCATGGTAGTTTATATAACAGTTATCGTAGATGTTGTCAGTGCAACCCCTATCCAAGAAGTGGACAACAAGCAGCATCCTATCTACTTCATCAGCAGAACCTTCCAAGATTCTGAAACCATGTATCAAATGGTTGAAAAGGTGGCCCTATCCCCCATCACGACAACAATCGAGCTTAAACCCTACTTCCAAAGCCATACAATAGGTAAAGACCTCTTACCTTATACATAAAATTTTACAAAAACAAGGTGTTGCATGTAGGATGTTGTCTTGGTCTGTGGAGTTGTCAAAGTTTAATATCTGATTCGAGCCAAGGGGGCCAATCAAAGTGCAATGCTTGGCCAATTTCGCTAGTGAGTTACAAGGTTATCAAGTTTCGGAGGATGAAGGATGGATTTTATACGTAGATTGTTCTTCTAACCCCAAGGGAGCAGTAACTGGTATAGTATTTGAAGGGCCAAATAACGTCTTAATAGAAAAATTGTTGCACTTCAATTTTAAGACATCCAATAACAAAGACTGAGTACATGGTAGTCATTGTCGGCCTTACTCTGGCCAAAGAGTTTGAAGAATATAATAATTTGCCAAACTATTTCTTGACTCACAGTGGGTCATCTGATGAAGGACTACCAAGTAAAAGATACCTTACTCCTATAGTATTACCATTTGGTCAAAAACATGAATGACAACTTTTGCTTAGGCCAAACTCGAACACATATCAAGAGGAGATAATATGAGGATCGATGTGCTCTACAAACTAGCAAGCACAAAGAAGAAAGGATGAAATAAATCACTCCTATAATAAGTGTTGTATGTTAAGACAAGATTGACTATAATATTGAACTGTCTAAACGATCTACTGGGTTTTGAAGTTTAACAAACATTAAACGAAATCAGCATAAGACAATGTGATCAATAAAATAGCAACTTAGGTAAAATATAAGTAACTTGTGAAAATTCTCTAAGAAACTTAAATATCTTAGGCAAAGCCTTAGTAAAACACCTAAGTACGAAAATCTGCACCTCTAAAAAATTTCCCTAATTAATGCGTAAATGAGAGTCTTGTTGAATGCAACAAATGTTATACATCACTAGGTGATGATCAAAAAAACTCTCAATGTGTCTTGTTAGATAAAAGTTTCAAATGACATTTTTGGAAAACACGCTAAAAGTCTCAAATGATATTACAAAAACTTATGTTGAAAAATACCTTGCTACACGCACTTGTTCAATAGAACAGAGAAAAACTTAAAGAAGCACTTATGTAGGCTAGATGATACCATGTGCCAAACGATCTACTTCATCCAACGGTGAAGTCTTCATCAACTGTTTGGTATCACGATGTAAAGCTTAAATGATCAAAATGGTAGAAAATGTAAAAAACACTTTTTGGTTCTGAATAAGCATTAAATGCCATTAGATGCTCAACGTTTAAAACAAAAAAAGTGATAAGAGATAGACATATTTATTGCATGCATATCTACTCTACTTTATGCAAATTTTCTATTACACACATCCACCTGCTTCATTCTATGCAAATTAGAACTGGACGTTAGGAGTAAAGAAGACATTCACGGATAGCTAGACATGTGTGTCTAGTCGAAACTAGGAGTGGGGAAACTCTGATGTTTAACTTGGTGAAGTCAAACGATAGCTAGACGGGATTGTCTACTGGAAACCAGGAGGCGATGAAACTTAACTAAACAGTGTATCGGGAAGATACCAGGAGTGTTTAGGGATACCAGGAGTGGTGAAGAATACTACACAACCAGGAATCGGTGAAACTTAGTACTAGTCAGAGTAACGGTGGTTACTTGAAGTGACTAGGGATACCAAGAGCGGTGAGAATACTAAGTTGTAATCTTGTTGAAGATTATAATGGAATCGTCTAAGGTGTTAGAGGAGACTGGACGTAGCTCGGTGGAGCAAACTAGTATAGAAACATTTGCATGTTTATTGCTTTATTCTCTCCAAACACTTTTGTTAATAGGGGGAGCTTAACCTCTTTATATCTTAGTTTTTTATGATGAACAATTAAGAGATTATTAATGGTTTGTTGGACAACAAATGGCATAACAAATGTTTTATCTTTATCATGTTTGTGATAGATGTGTAATTCCATTAATGTTGAATGAATAAAGCTTAAAACAGATTAATAATCTCTTTTCCTGTATAAATAATCGATTAAATATGTTATATAATTTGTTAGATTTTCTTAGATCACTTAGAAAGCTAACAGGGGCAAACCGCTCTATTATAATTGATTATACAGAGTACATAACCGATTAAAATAGAGAAAAAGCATAATTTGTTATATAAGTGAGAGTATTTATTAAGGATGACAAATGGATAGCTAATATGATTAAGTATTGAAATAATCAATTACATAAGTTTGATAATCGATTAAATAAGAGAAATAGCCTAATCCATTACATAAATATCCTAATTTGTTAAGATTGTTAAACAAATCAATAAAAGGTTTAAGTGTTTAAATAATCGATTACACACATGGGATAATATGTTAAAACAGTGAAAAAGCATAACTGATTATGCAATTACCATAATCGATTATATTGCGATAACATTTGAAAATCTTATATATATGTGACTTGAAACTAGTTTCCATAAAGTTACAATTTTTAAATACTAACATTCTTGTTGAGCTTTGATTACAAGTGGTCTCAAGAAACATTCTTGGAGGATCTACGCTTTATTGGTTGATTACGCATCAAGATTCATTCAAGACTTTGTGATAAAGTGGTTCTGACTCAATATGTACTTGAAGAGTGTGTATTAAAGATCAAGTTTATTCAAACAATTTTTATTGTGTAATGTGCAGGTTTGCCAGGTGTTAAGAGTTGTGATTGCTCTTTTTTTGTTGTAAGAGATTGAGGTTGTTCATCTCTTGGATTGCTATTTTGATTTTGAAGGGTGAGAGGAGTGCATTGGGAGGATTGTCTCTATATTCTTATATACTCAATCATTATAGTGGAATCCATTCAACTAAGGATTTTGAAGGAGGACTAGATGTCGGCTTGTGATAGCCGAACCGGTATAGATTGCTTGTGTGCTTGATCTTTCTCTACTCTTTCTCTACTGGTTTATTCATTACTATTTCCTTATTGATTTCAGGAAGCCAATAACTCATAAATATTTCCAAAAGATCATTAAAAAGGGTTATTCTAATTCACCTCCTCTTGGCTTGAGATATAATGTCTTTCTTTTCTTACAACTTTTCTTACATGTCCTAAGTGTCAAAGCGACTGCAGTGGAATGGTTAGCGTGGAACAACAAACCAAGGGGGGGAGGGGTGAATTGGTTCCTAATAAAAACGTGTGCCTTTAAAATTTCTACTCAATTAAACTTACTAAGCAATTAATAATGACAAGTAAAATAGAGTAAGGTTGAGAGAAATTTGCACAAATGATTTTATCCTGGTTCAGATCTTACCAATTCTACGTCTAGTTCCTTATCTCAAAACAAGATAAACAAGTCACTAATCACAAAACAATTACAAACTACAATCACAAAGATACAATTTGTAAAAGTTTAGAAAACACCTCTCTTGATGCCACAAGAGATGAACCTACACCTCCTTTGAATCTTCACAAAGGATGAAACACTTCCTCTGAATACTTCACGAAGGATGACTTCCTCTTCCGAACACTTCCTTAGACACACCAAGGATGAACTAACTATTCCTCCGTCACCGTAGCAACACTTCACCAGATCCACAGACAAGAGTTTCCTTAGTAGAGCAAGAGCACACAATTCTCAAAGATTTCTGAGTACTTTTGCACATGGGAAGAGTTCTTGTTGAGAGAAAATGAGAGTCTATTTATAGACTCAACCAAAGGCTCTTCCATTTTTCGTTTTCAGCCTTTCTGACAGTGTTAATCGATTTACTTAAGTGGTTAATCGATTAACCACTAAAGGACAAACCAACGGATAATCAAACGGCTCGAAAATGGCTAGTTTTTCAAATGGTCTTATGGTTAATCGATTAACTACTCTGGTTAATCGATTAACTCTAATCGATTACTATTCATGTGAATAGTGTTTTAGCTATAGTGTTTTGCTACAGTAATTTGCTACAGTGATTTTACAAAAGCTTTCCATCACAATACAAGTGTTTTGCTACGGTGTTTTGCTACAGTAATTAGCTACAGTGTTTTGCTACAATAATTTGCTACAGTGTTTTTCTATACATATTTCTAAGAGTATTACAAAAGCTTTCCATCACAATACAAGTCTTCAAATCATCTTGATTCTTGATTGGTCTTCACTTGATTTGGGCATCATCAAAACTTAATCTCCATCGTTTTGCTAACATTCTTCTCCTTTTTGATGATGATCAAAAACTTCTTGATTTAAAGCTTTTGGTAATATACTGTATTCAAAACACAACTTAAGGAAGAAATTTTTTTTAGTGAACTTAGAAATAAGTTTAAGACTTTAAATATTTCTCCCCCTTTTTATTATAATTAAAAAGTTGTGATGGAAGACCATCAACAAATCACATTGGACCTCTTACTGGAGCCATGGCAAGAAAGATTCAAGAAGAAGAAGGATCACCTAACAATTTATTTCTATGGAAGGTTACTTATGAAAATCCTTCTAAAAACTAATATTTATAAATAATTTTTTTGGTAGAATACAATAAAGGCAAGAACCATGGCCAACCAATCAGATTTGGGAAAAGCACTCTTCAAGGAATTAGTACCAAGTGCCCTCAAACAGGGGGGGTGTCCATCGCAGATGCACCAAATGGACTTCCCAGCTCACGTGCGCCCAAGTGCCTTCAGGAGAGGGGCGCTCCAGCGCCAGTGGAGCTGCATGAGGCACGTTTTGGCAGCATTGTCTATGTGACCCAGCATGCTTCCCGTGACCTAGCTAGCTTGGCCTCCAAGCTCGTTTCTTATTTTGAATTTTGGAGGGAAATTAGATCAGAATTGAGGCCCATCTTTGCCTATAAATAAGAGGGCCTCCCCTTTGTAATTGGATCTTTTGAGCTTAGTGAAATGTTGCTGAATTCATTTCCCAGCCTATTGCTCTTGAGTCACTCTTGATTTTTGACTTCTCTACCCTTCCTCTAGCTTCCTTCCTCTGTAGGAAGGCCCTTTGAGCTGTGAGGCCTTACCCACACACTTCTCTTCACCTTAAACACTTCAAAGACTTCATTATCTTCCATTTACCGTTGCACCTATTTCCATGGCTATTCTACTCTGGTCTAGAGCTCTTCCTTGCGTGAATCCAGTTGGAAGTAGTGTCCACAAAGTTGTGTTAAATTGCTCCCCCTAAATTAATTAGAAGATATACTCCACCTTAATAAAAGCATGTATGCATAGGAATATTAAGGAAAAAGACAACATACATTTTATTGAATTCAAATAAACATTCAACCATACAAGAATGGATAGTATACATGGGTATAAGGAGGGATGAGAGGTGTTAAAGAACCCCGGAAATAGGTTGCCAATGTCCAAAAATGTGAAATATGATCGGTTTTCAAAAATATGCAACATGTAACGCTGGTTAATTGATTAACTCCATGGGTTGATCGATTAACGCTAATGGATTAGCTGCTATGGTTAATCGATTAACTGACGTTGATTTTCGAAAATTTCTAATTTTGCCCTATTTTCAATTCTAAGAGATTTATAATATTCCTAAATCTCTTCTAAGCTCATAAAATATATCCTTAGGCAGTGCTTTAGTGAAAATGTCAGCTAATTGATGTTGTGTATCAATATATTATATCTCCCAATCTCCTATTTGCACATGATCTCTAAGGAAATGATGCCTAATCTCTGTGTGCTTGGTTCTAGAGTGTATTATGGGATTCTTTGTAAGATTTATTGCACTTGTATTATCACACTTAAGTGGTATATGATCTAAATAAATGTCATAATCCTCTAATTGTTGTTTCATCCATAAAATTTGTGCACAACAATTTCCAGCAGCAATATATTTGGCCTTAGTGGTTGATAAGGCTACACAGGCTTGTTTCTTAGAGTGCCAAGAAACTAAGGAACTACCTAGAAGATGACATGTTCCACTAGTTCTTTTTCTATCTATCTTACAACCTCCATAATCTGCATCAATAAAACCTACAAAACTAGGTTCCGTTCCTGATGGATACCATAAACCAAAGGATGTAGTTCCCTTAAGATATTTCAATATATGTTTAACTACTGTAAGGTGAGATTCTCTAGGACTAGATTGATACCTAGCACACACACAAACACTCTGCATAATGTGCGGTCTACTAGCAGTAAGGTATAACAAAGAACCTATCATGCATCTATATTTAGTTTGATTTACCTCTTTACCTTACTCATCTTTGTCAAGATAGCAAGAGGTTCCCATGGAGGTAGATGCTTCCTTTGCTTTGTCCATTTCAAACTTCTTAAGAATTTCTCTACAATACTTAGTTTAAGAAATGAACGTACCTTCTTTCATTTGCTTAATTTGAAGACCGAGGAAGAATGTTAATTCTCCCATCATAGACATTTCAAATCCACCCTGCATAATCTTAGCAAATTCCTCACAAAGAGATTTATTAGTTGATCCAAATATAATATCATCAACATATGCTTGAATGATCAAAATATGTTTTTCGACTCTTTTAATGAACAAAGTTGAATCAACTTTTCCTCTATTAAAATTATTTTCTAAAAGAAAATTGCTAAGTCTTTCATACCAAGATCTAGGTGCTTGTTTTAAACCATAAAGTGCTTTCTTTAACTTATAGATGTGATTTGGAAATTTCAAATATTCAAAATCGGGTGGTTGTTCAATATACACATCTTCTTTTATAAAACCATTTAGAAATGCACTTTTAACATCCATTTGAAATAACTTAAATTTCATTATAGATGCATAACAAGCTAGAAGCATACGTATTTCCTCTAACCTGGCAACTGGAGCATATGTCTCATCATAATCTATACCTTCTTCTTGACTATATCCTTAAGCTACAAGCCTAGCTTTATGTTTGGTGATATTTCCATCTTTATCCAGTTTGTTTCAGAACACCCATTTTGTTTCAATCACTTAATGAGTGTCTTCCCTAGAAATCAATCTCAAACTTGATTTCTTGCAAACTAGTTGAGTTCTTCTTCCATTGCTATACACCAGTTTTCATCTTGAAGAGCTTCCTTAATTTTCTTAGGTTCTATCTACGACACAAAATCTACATTCATACAAAAATTTACTAAATTTCTTCTAGTGTTTACCCCTTTTGGTATGTCGCCAATGATGTTGTCCAATGATAATCCTCTAGGTTGTTGCCATATTTTGTTTAGATCTTCATCTTGAGGATTATTATCATTCTTCTCTTCATTTTTTGTCTTCTGCAAGTCTTCATTTTCACCTACATCTGAATCATCTGACTCAAGAGGTTTTGCCTCAAGGTCTACAATTTAATCAAAGACAACATGCACAGATTCTTCTATTTCAAATGTGTTCCGATTAAAAACTTTATAATCTTTGCTTGTTAGAGAATATCCAAGAAAAATAGTTTTATTGGCCTTAGAATAAAATTTTCCTAATTATTCTTTTCAAATATTTAAAACAAAAATATTTTTAAAAACATATTCTTAAATATGAAGCATTCGGTACCCAACTACTTTGTATGGGTCCTTTGGGTTAGATTGAATAAATTTGAAATCATTTTACAACCCAAATATGTCTACCACTAGGAACACCATAATGCTTAATTCTACATTTATTTGAAGTATGACCTTTTTCCATACAATAAAAGCATGATTCAACATTTGTGTTCCTATAAGTTGTTCCTTTTTCTACCCAAGTTCTACGAGTTTTATTGTTTTGTTTATTTTTAATTTTAGGAACATACTTATTTTTAACAATCTTATTTTCATTATTTTTACTACATTCTCCTAAGGTTGTTTCATCTAGTAGTTTCTTATAATTAGCACAAGATGCACATTCATCACTACTAGTATATTTACCTTTTTCATAAAATAAAATTTTATTTTTCAAATTCTTATTTTCATCAATAATAGTTTCAAAATTTGTTTTTAAGTTCTTATTTTCTTCAAGAGTATTTTCAAAATTTAATTTTAATTCTTTGAAATCCATTTTCAATTTCTTATGAGTTATAATTTTTGAGATTCTACTAATAAAGCAGCATAAGTATCATGCAATTCATCTTCACTATCATATTGACTAGAATTATCTGAATCATTAAATGTACTTCTTGGCTTCCAGCAATGTCATTATCTGCCATTAGATAGATGTTTGCTTCTTCATCAGAATCGCTTAAGTCAGAAATTGTTTCGTTGTCATCGTCCCATGCGATGTAGGCTTGCTTTTTCTTGAAGAATTTCTTTTCTTTCTTTTCTTCACCCTTCTTTTGATTTGGGCAATCAACTTTTAAGTCTCCTTTTTCTTTGCAATCGTAGCATCTATAATTTGAGGAAGATCCTTGATTTTCTTTCTTTTAGTATTTGAATCTCCCTTTGCCCTTTGATTTCATGAACCTGTTGAGCCTCTTGATTAGTAGACTCAAATTTTCTTCTTCTTCTGAGTCTTCATCTTCCATTTTGCTTTTGCTCTTTTCTACCTCAGATTTGAAGGCTAGAGTCTTTTTCTTAGTTTTTGCTTCTTCTTCATCTAGTCTTCCGAGGTCAAGTTCATGCTCTCTCAACTTTCCAAATAATGTCGCCATGGTCATTGTGTTTAGATTTTGTGACTTAGAAATTGCAATCACTTTTGGTTGCCAAGACTTGTCTAAAGATTTCAAAATTTTTATGTTATGCTCATCAGTATCGAAAGACTTACCTAGTCAATAAGATGGTTGATGATGTTGGTGAAGCATTTCTGAACATCTATTATTGATTCTCCTTGTTTCATCCTGAACATTTCGTATTCCTGGATTAAGGTATTCTTTCTAGCTCTCTTTACATCATCTGTAGCTTCGTGAGTTACTCTCAGCACTTCCCACATTTCTTGTGCAGCCTTATAGACAGAAATCATGTAAAACTCGTCAACAGTTAAAGTAGATGAAATAATATTACGAGCTTTTACATCATTACCAAATTTTTTCTTGTCTTCAGCAGTCCATTGGTTACGGGGCTTTGGTTCTTGCGTATTGTTAGTTGGAACAAAAGGACCAAATGCAACAGCATCCCAAATATCTACATCAATAGATTCCATAAAAATTTGCATTCTAACCTTCCAAAATGCGTAATTTTCACCTGTGAATAGTGGTGGTCTATTGATAGAAGAACCCTCTACGAAAGTTTGATACGATCCCACCATTTGAATGACTATCAAAACAAGCTCTGATACCAATTGTCAGAGCGGCTGTAGCGGAATGGTTAACGTGGAACAACAAAACAAGGGGGGTGAATTGGATCTTAATAAAAACATGTACCTTTAAAATTTCTACTTAATTAAACTTACTAAGCAATTAATAATGACAAGTAAAATAGAGTAAGGTTGAGAGAAATTTGCACAGATGATTTTATCCTGGTTCGGATCTTACCAATCCTACGTCTAATCGCTTATCTCAAAACAAGATAAACAATTCATTAATCACAAAACAATTACAAACTACAATCACAAAGATACAATTTGTAAAAGTTTAGAAAACACCTCTCTTGATGCCACAATAGATGAACCTACACCTCCTTTGAATCTTCACAAAGGATGAAACACTTCCTCCGAATACTTCATGAAGGATGACTTCTTCTTCGAACACTTTCTTAGACACACCAAGGATGAACCAACTATTCCTCCGTCACCGTAGCAGCACTTCACCAGCTCCACAAACAAGAGTTTCCTTAATTGAGCAAGAGCACACAATTCTCAAAGATTTCTAAGTACTTGAGCACAAGGGAAGAGTTCTTGTTAAGAGAAAATGAGAGTCTATTTATAGACTCAACCAAAGGCTCTTCCATTTTTCGTTTTCAACCTTTCTGACAGTGCTAATCGATATACTTAAGTGGTTAATCGATTAACCTCCCTGGTTAATCGATTACTATTCACGTGAATAGTGTTTTAGCTACAGTGTTTTACTACAGTGATTTGCTACAGTAATTTTACAAAACACTTTTCTTTTTCTAATCTAAGTCCTATACATATTTCTAAGAGTATTACAAAAGCTTTCCATCACAATACAAGTCTTCAAATCATCTTGATTTTTGATTGGTCTTCACTTGATTTGGGCATCATCAAAACTTCATCTCCATCATTTTACTAACACTAAGAAGCTTCGTAATCATTTTAGAATGGTTAGAGCAAGGACCTTAGCTAATATATCCACTTTGGTTGGATCCACTTCTATGTCTTTTTAAAAATTCGTGTCTAAGGCCAATTCTTTCTTTCACCATGAAATGACACTTTTCCCAATTAGAACCAAATTTGTATCCACACATCTTCTTAAAACTATGTTATGGTTCTCCAAAAATGAGTCAAATGAGGAACTAAAGACTCAAAAGTCACCCATGAATCTTTCTATGCTTTTCTCCACCAACTATGAGAAAATGGCTAGCATACATATTTGGAAGGTAGATAGAGCACAATAAAAAAAATCGTGTAAGTTGTGCTATTTATTTTTGTATATTATGACATTTTCAAACATCATTATTACGCGTGTGACGTTTTTCGAAAACGTAGTAATTCTTACCACCGTAAAGTATAATATGACATTTTGTAGCCAAATGCCGCAACAAACATTACTTTATAAATTGTATAAAGTGAAATTTTGAAGAGGTTATTAATGTAGTTAAAAATTACTTTATTTACTTACGGGAAAATAAATCCAATGAAAACAATACTTAAGCATATCACAAGATATTTATAAATCTCACTATTGTAAATAATTCCTTAATAAAATATTTTATTATTTATCATTATTCATTATATTTATAATTTTATAATTCAATGATATTTTATTATTTATTATTCATCTATATTTATAATTTCATAATTCTATATATCTTTTCCTTAATAATAACAACTTAAAATATATACACAAATTATAAAACTATAAAAAAAAATGTCAGTATACAACTAAAACTAAACAAAAAGAGGTTTTCTTGATTGTTCAAGAATTTCAAAGTACTGAAAGGTTAAAAGTTAAAACATCCAAACATAAAACAAACAATATTAATAGTAATTGTGAAATCCCAATACAATTCTACATTTAAATTTAATCCTAATATGTTTTGTTCCACTACTTGATCGTGTTACATCATTTAGAGACGCACTAGTGTAGAAGTGACATATTATGACAAGTAAAAGTGGACCTTATATGATAGGTGTTTTGGCATTATAGTTCTCGGAGTCATACTTTCAAGTTTGGGGTGTCTATACAAAGGGAAGAGAATCATAGCATCCAAGGGAGATCAATAACAACATTTTTGTGTGTTGCAGTTTAATTCTATTATATATGTGCTTGTGACACAAAGACAATTGGTGGAACATAAATTATAAGCTATCATTGTACCATCAAAAGCATTTAATCAAACAATCAACCCAATGAAATATTAATTCTCATGTACTACCAAAAATATGAAAATAATATACGAAAATAGAAGACTTTACCTAGGTAATATTCGCTGAGATCGTCTTCTTCGTGTGGAGGAGAGAAGTTCGAATCTATGAAGCTCTCTTTGAAGCATTTGAAATCATTGGTGGTGGAAACTCAGTGCTTGATCGGACCCAAACACCTTAGAACAAAAGGGGAATTCGTCACTCGATCCTTTGCAAATGCTTCCGGCAAACTCACAACGTGATCTCTACGATTGATCTCTCTTCTTTGTCTACCACGACAACAACAACATCGGTGTTCTTGCATGACGTTCGATGCAATGGTGAACAAAATGATGAATTGAGAAAAGAGACAATGCAGGGAACACGTGAATTTGAAAGAAATTAGGGATTGAGAAGATATAATAAACGCGTGAAAGGGGAGGGAGTTAGGAATTAGGAATTAAGAGATTCATGACAAGTGCTTTACCACCATTCATAACATATTTTGAATCAATTTTGCCACTGTGTCATGTTTATTATGACATTTGTTAAGTTAACAACCATAAAAAATGTCTAGTATGATAGATCTTCCTAGACCTGCCATAATATATTTTATACAAAATTTCAACTTTGTCACCGTGTTGACATATTATGACAACTTTGTCACCTGTCATAATAAGTCGTTATAAAATCATGTTTTTCAACTAGTGACGGCATCCTTCACATTCAATGAATGGAGAATATAAGTAATTGAATAATCTTAAATAACAATACAAGTAATTTTCTTAAGTAGATTATACCACATTACAATATGGATGTATCAAAGCAACAACCATTGCAGAGGTTGAGGAAGATCTTCTCTAGAGGCCATGTAGGGAAGAACTGTCGGCATTTGATTCATTTGGTTATTGACAAGCTCACTTTCCATCTTCACGAACTTGTCCCCTGTATTTGATGATGAAGTTCGACTAGATAAAGCAAAGTTGATTCCACTTAATTTTGCAAGGGACATTGCTGAAAAACAAGTATAGGACAAGCTCCAAATGAAAGTCCTTTAACCTGAATATTGTTTTCAAAATATGACACCAACGGAATATTTGGAGATATATCTGATGCAGTTTCTAGATTTTTGAACATCAAATCATCAATATTTTCATTCATAAAAATGTCAAACATCATCATGTCCTAGTTAATAACAAATTTATACTACCAGACATATAATCTTTCGTGTAGTAATTTCCTCATGCCATGCTCATGTTAAATTGTCAAATCTTCAATAATTGTGTTAAAAGTAGAAAAAGAATTATCTGGCAAGTTAATTGTTTCAGCTTTCTAGTATAATGTGGTTGATAAATCAGAACCCAAGAGGATTTAGCTTCAACTGGATCAATTAGGAAATGATTAAGAATTCTAAAGGAAACCTTCAAATATAGAATACAAAATTGAGAGTATCTCAGATTCTTGCATGCGTTGACCTGCAATTTATGTGTCTTCCTTCATTTGAGAATATACACAGGAGTGTGCATATGTTGGCATCAACAATGGGTGGCTTGAGGAATATCGTTTCTCATGCCTCTGGTTATAGTTTCTATACCTAAACTACAGGATGTTATTGCAATAATAATATGGAAAATATAATTAATCTAGTATTCCCACCATCGTTTTTCTTGCAAGGACAAAACAATCTCTGAAAGTTTATTTTGTCTGAGGTTATTAAATAATTTGGTTACTGCAGTAGTTTGTAATATTTCTAATAAACTCCTGTAACTAAATGATGGTATAAAAATCAATAACAATATTGTTAATTAAATAATTTTTTTTGTAATATTTTTTACCTTGTATATAGTACCACCTTCTAGTTATGTAACATGTTAATTAAATAATCTCTTTTCTTTGGTTATTGATATGCTATCCTAATTCTCGGCTATAGTATATCTGCAGGTCTCTCGGTCATCTTACAAGAATGATGTAGGTTGTTTCAAACTCAAGCATCTAACTGTGGTCCACCATAATTACTCTGGTTGACCTTAATTACCCTTTAGGAAAAATTCAGTTTATTTATCATTCAAAATAAGGGTACAGAGAGTGAATTGTTGCCTATATACTGACAGTTAATGGCTGCCTAATAAATTCAAACTAAATTAAAATCGTGCTTCCTATATACAGAGAGTTAAAACCGTGCTTATTATATGTAGAGAGTTTATATCCTTTCTTTACATGCAAATATAGTCAACAGTTATGACACAAAATCCCAGCAAGTTGAGCAAGTTAATGAACAAACACGGCAATGAACAAAGTTCAAGCAGGCAGAACAGACCATATATAGTGCAGTAAACAAAATTCCAGCAGGCAGAACGTACCACATATAGTACAGTGGACAGTAAATCCATACCAGACCAGGCAGAACATGTTACATACAAGACACAATAAAGTTATACACAAAATTGCATAACTGAATTCAATGAATAAAGTTACCCTATTCATAGCCTGGTCATTTACTTAGGTGCCATTTTTTCTCTTATGACTTATCTTCCACATTTTAGCTCTACCAATAGTTCTACCCGTCTCTATTTTCTATATATTCCAAGACAAATTTTATAAGTTAAAATTAGAGCACAACTAAATATCAGTATTAAGAATTGAATGAGTAAAAAGTTACCAAATGAGCCCTTGTTGACAAAAAAAACAGCACTGGTGAGGAATAGTTCATTTCTTTTCCTAATATTTCTATTTCTGTTACACAAAATGAAATAAGTTCTTTTCCAATTTAAAGTGAAGCTTATTTAAATATACTAATTAAAAAAGTTGTACCAGTGGGTAAGGCTTGAGGCGTTAATTAACAAAAACAACCCATCGATCCATATTGACATTCTTTGGACAATTCTTAATGATCTCATTTCTATTCACTGGGTGAATCATAAAACTCAAGCTTACATCATTTAGAATTGTCATTTGAGTCCCTAATTCATGGGTTGGTCTCGACTTTTTTTCTAAATCCAAGTCTTATTTTTCTAACTCAATCGAAAGAGTTTTTTAAAAGTCCCAACTCCAAAGTCCCACGTAAAGTGGGTTGAGAGGAGTTGGTCCCCAAAACTAAATTAGTTTACTTTTAATGCATTTTTAGTTATTTCTTTCATTTCCTTTACAATATCTTTGTTTCCTTTGTACCGTCGTTCATCTTAACGAGACTTGTTTACGTGAAAACATTTTGTCAGGAAGACTTTCGGTATAAGGACCACTCGTTTGAGTCGGTTACCAAGACAAATAATCGGTTCTGATACCACTGTTGGGTATAACGAGGAGGAGGTTCACCGGAGAGGCACAATACCAATGAGATATGAGTCCAACCATATAAGAGATTGACACCCCTCTCTACCCAAAACCTTAAGACAATGGGTTAATGGGTATTTCATCTTTATATAGTGTTATATTTTCTCATTTCTATCCAATGTATGACTTAGACTCACACTTGGATTCCCAACACTCTCGCTTGTAATTTTCAACTTTCGCATGATATTTTACTAATATCTTTTCTTCTTGACTCTAAATACCTTTTTACAATGTTAAATACCTAATAAAAATTATAGTTTAAGAACTTTATTGTACAAAAGTAACTTTTTATTATCTAATAAAAAATAGTTAGTTTTAATAGAAATTAATGTAATAATTTTGTACAAATTTAGAAAAAATGGAAGGTAATTTATATTTTCTTCTAATAATGAAAACTTATTATTCTCAAAGAATATATAAATATTAGTTTTATAAAAAGTTATTTTAAATAATTTTTTAATTATAATAATATTTTAGATACATAATATCATTACTTTTTGAAAAGTTAAAAATATAATATATGTTGAGTTTGTTTAAGATTAAAGATAAGGTGATTTTGAAAGAAATAAAAAGTTCAAAATAAGTTACCTTTGTAAGTTCAAAAATTACTTATATTTGGATATAATAGTAAAACACAATTTCTATTAATTCTTTCATATTTTGAAAGTTTTTATGAACTTTTGATAAATTATTTAAAAAAGACTATATATAAATAAGTTGTTAACTTAAATTTAGTTTTCACATCTAAAATATAATAAGGGCGTTTCAAATTAAAAGGAAATGATTTTTCTCAGAAGAATCATCCATAAAAAAAATTAAACAAGTTATTATTTTTATAAAACAGTGTTAATATAACATAAATGTTTTCGTATATCAAGATTGAATAAAAATACACACAATTTTATAAAATTAAAAAAAAAAAATACTAGATGTTTATACAGTTACATAATTTGATTCAAGAATGCATGACTAGAACTTAGTAAGAGAACTTTTGAATATTATTAGGAATGAAATAGTTAACATGTTAAAACAAGGTCCATGGACTGGCCTTGACCCATAGAACTTTTATGGATATTTTGGCCTATGAATCTTTTGAGATATGATTTTATACTAGTTCAAATCTTACCAATTCTACGTTCATGTGCTAATCTCAAATTGAGAGATCAATTATTCACTATCACAAAATAAAATAAATTTTGCAATCACACATGCACAAGTTTAAAGGTTTAGAAAACACCACTCTTGAGGCACAAGAGATGAAACTCACTTCCTTGACACCACAAGGGATGAACACTTCCTCTGACACACAAAAGATGATCGCTAGCTCTGACCACTTCCTTTGACATATAAAGAATGATCGCTTCTTCATAACACTTCCTCTGACACACAAAGTGTTAAAATAGAATGACTCAATTTCTCACACCAAGAGGGGGGTGAATTGGTGAAGTGTGAAAAACAAAATCTTTTAAAAAATTTTTCACAAAAAGGGATGACTTTATACTTTTCTTGAATTGCAAGGTAAAAGATTTTAAATGCAGCGGAAACTTAATCCAATAAGTATAGAAACTAATCGATTGAATAAAAGAGAGTAGGGATCGGGAAATTCAAACACTGAATTTTTATACTGGTTCGGCCAAGCCTACATATAGTGTCATTCCAACCACGGGAAGCTAATGCACTCTAAATATCAAGGTTTTTATAGAGACCTCACGTCAAAAATATAAAACACTTCTCTAACCCTCTAATCTAATATAGGTAGTCAACAACAAGATTAGTAGCAAGAATCCTCTCTTCTGTCGTCTAACCCCTTTGAGGCACCCTCAAAGTCAAGAACACACATGTTCTTCTTCATGTAGTCACAACAGGGAACTCAAACCAATCTTCATAAGATTGCAGAATCTGATCATGCAGTAACACCCAAGTGTGAAGATTTTATCAGTCTTTAAAACACAATAGTCTTGCTCTTCAAGAAATCACAAGTTGTTAATCACCACGGTCAATCTTGTTTCTTGGAGCTTTTCCTCTCTTTCTGTAAGATCACCGCTTTCTGTAAATGATATGAAATTGTTAGAATCACCAAAAGTTCTTACAAAATTCAAATCTGCGTCAATTTATAATATAACAAATATTAGACGCATTTTAATCAATTGAGTTATTAACGTAATCGAATATAACCATCAGTTATAACAGAATTAGCAGCGGTCAAACAAAAAATTGAATGTACAATTAATGCAATTGACTATCATTTAATGCTTGGTCATTCAATTATTTGTACAAACTCCAACCAAAGACAAAGATGAAGTATCTGAGTCTGACAGTGAACAAATCTCTGTATCTCCTAAGTCTGAGTTTGAAAGATTTGTGGTGAATAAGTTTGAGAAAACCTCCAAGAGAGCTGTGAAGTTGAAGAAATCTCTTATGCGAATGAATGAGAAAATGGATGAAATTATTAAGAATTATGTGGAAAGGTCAACATCAACAGAGAAATCAACTGATGAGAATGATGAGTCTAGTTAAGAGGATTCTGTGGAAATATCTGTATCAGAATAGGGTTATAGGACTACATGTTTTAGAGTCCTATGATTATAGATTAGGGGGTTGATGTGTTTTGTTTTCTGTGTTTCTTTTGTATTGCTCGCTCTATATGCCATCTTTGTTTTGTTTCAATCTGATTGTAATCCATGATTAAAATTTCAATGAAATCAGAGTTTGTGTTTAACTCAATTTGTGTATGAAAAATTATATCTATGATTCAGTAAAACTGATAGCACTGAAATCGATTACGCTATGCTTGTATGCAAATGTGTTACATTTTACTATTACATTCATATCTTTGCATACTCACACATTATCTGTGATAGTTCCTGTATTATACTAATTCTAAAATGTTTGATCTAGAAAGAACATGAAAGGTTTTTCAGGAACATTACTTGCTGGCTAGATGAAACTGGAAAGTCAACAATATGCTACAGCAAGAAATTGATTCTGACTGGATTAAAATCGATTGAGTGTCAACAATGGTTTAAAGATTCCAAACTTGGAATATCTGATATCTCTAAATCTTGAACGTTTATTCTTCTTATATCTCTTTACTCAACTTGTTAAAATAGAATGGCTCAATCTCTCACACCAAGACGAGGGGGTGAAACGTAAAAACAAAGTCTTTTAAAAAAAATTTCGCAAAAGGTGATGTCTTTAAAGCTTTCTTGAAACGCAAGGTAAAAGAATTTCTAATGCAGCGGAAACTTAATCGAATAAGTACATAGTAAAGTCTATTAAAAGTAAAAGAGTAGGGATCAGAAAATTCAAACACTGCTTTTTATAATGGTTCGGCCAACCTGCCTACATCCAGTGTCCTTCCAACCACTGTCAAACTCAGATACTTCATCTTTGTCTTTGGTTGGAGTTTGTACAAATAATTGAATGACCAAGCATTAAATGATAGTCGATTGCCTTAATTGTACATTCAATTATTTGTTTGACTGCTACTAATTTTGTTATAACTGATTGTTATATTCGATTACGTTAGTAGCTCAATCGATTAAAATGCGTCTGATATGTGTTATACTATGAATTGACATAGATTTGAATTCTGTAAGAACTTTTGGTGATTCTAACAATTTCATATTATTTACAGAAAATAGTGATTTTACAGAAAGAGAGGAAAAACTCCAAGAAACAAGATTGACCGTGGTAATCAACAAATTGTGATTTCTTGAAGAACAAGACTGTTGTGTTTTAAAGACTGATCAAATCTGCACACTTGGGTGTTATTGCGTGATCAGATTCTGCAATCTCGTCAAGATTAGTTTCAGTTCCCTGTTGTGACTATAGGAAGAAGAACATCTGTGTTCTTGACTTTGAGGGTGCCTCAAAGGGGTTAGACGACAGAAGAGGGGATTCTTGCTGTTGGTCTTGTTGTTGATTGCCTATATTAGATTAGAGGGATAGAGAGGTGTTTTATATTTTTAACGTGAGGTCTCTATAAAAGCCGTGATCTTTATAGTGCATTGGCTTCCCGTGGTTGGATGGACACTGGATGTAGGCTTGACTGAACGAATATAAAAACTCAGTGTTTGAATTTCCTTATCCCTACTCTCTTTTATTCAATCGATTACTTTCTGTACTTATTCGATTAGGTTTCTGCTGCATTGAAAATCTTTTAGCTTGCAATTCAAGAAAAGTATAAAGGCATCAATTTTTGTGAAAAAGATTTTAAAAGCTTTTGTTTTTTACACTTCACCAATTCACCCCCCCCCCCCCTTGGTGTGAGAAATTGAGCCATTCTATTTTAACAATTGGCACTAGAGATGGTTTTCATAAAATATTTGAAAAACTAATTGATTACTATTTTGCATTTAATCGATTGATCCTGGAAAATGGCGTTCAATTTTTAAAGCTTTAGTGAAGGTGCATCCATAAATAGACCACCACTATTTGTTGGAGAAAACTATGCCTTTTGGAAAATAAGGATGCATTTTTTTCTTGAATTCGTGGATAAGGAGTTTGGGATGCAACTCTAAACTTTGTGAATGGAAAAACTATTTTGACAAACTTTTCTGAGTGGACTCAAGATGAGAACTGTAGAGCACAATATGATGTTAAGGCTAGGAATGTAATTGCTTCTGCACTAACAATGGATGAATTGTTCAGGACTTCCTAATGTAAGATTGCTAAGGAAATGTGGGAGGTTCTTGAAGTGACGCATGAAGGAACAGACGAAGTGAAACGAGCCAGGAAAAACTCCCTTGTACAAGAGTATGAATTATTTAGAATGAAAGCTAGTGAGACGATTTATGAAGTGTAGAAAAGATATACACATATAGTAAATCATCTCATGGCTCTTGGCAAAGTGTTTGATAAAGAGGAGATCGCCATAAAGATTCTAAAAAGTCTCAACAGGAGCTGGCAGCCAAAGGTAACAGCCGTATCTGAATCAAGAGATTTGACTAACATGAATACGACAACTTTGTTTGTCACGCTTAGGGAGCATGAACTGGAACTTGGAAGGCTAAAGGAGGAAGAAGAAATTGAAGAAAAGAAATTGATTGCTCTAAAAGCCACAAACAAGAAATCCTCCAAGAAGGCCGAATCTGAAGCTGAATCAGATGTAGAACTGCAAGAAAAAGAAATCATGAATATGATGGTGAGAAAATTTAACAGATTCATGAAGAATAAAAATTTTGCAACTAACAATGCAGGCTTTTTCAAACGGAGGAAAGAAGAGCTCAAGAAGCAATGATGTACAATGTTATGAATGTGGAAAGAATGATCATATCAAGCCTACCTGTCCAGACTTGAAGAACAAGCGGAAATAAATCACCAAGTATCCTCAAGACAAAAGCAGAAAGCAAAGGAAAGCATACATTGCCTGGGAAAACAGTGATGGAGACTCTTCAAGTGATGATGATTGTAGCATTGAAGAGGAGTCAAACTTATGTTTCATGGCAGGCTCTGCACACTCTGATAATGACAATCATAGTGAATTTGAGAATGAACCAATAGAGGTCAAGTACCACATGCTGTTGGATGCATTTTTGGAGATACATGCAGAAGCTATGCGACTCCAGTATAAGGTAAATCGATTATCCTCTGAGAGAAGAGACTATGAATATAGAATTGATAATCTAGTAGAGGATAATGAAAAGCTTGAAAAAGAACTTGAAAATGCTTTAAAATCTACAAAGACAGTTAAGATCGAAATACAAATTGTTGAAAAGAATGTGATAACTGTCCATTACACCTTAAGAAAATTGATTACTTAACCAGCACGTTGTTGAGTCATCGACAAGTGTACCGGATCATACAAGTAATATAAAATGGTAAGACCAAGTATCATGTCCCAAGAGACTCTCGGCACTAGATAGTCGTGTGATAACTCAATTAATTAAGACTTAAAAGGAACAAAATCATTGGTTTAGAATGCAAATACAGAAAATTAAATATGAATGCAGTTTTTATCAATTGAAGAGTAATACAGCGATGAACGGATGATGTTTATGTTATGAGATGAATATGTTGTTGGGGTTAGATTTCACCAAGTTTACTCTCATGTATATAAGAATTCTTCTTCTTTCATTAAAGTCAACGTCAGTGACTAAATTACTTAAAACTTGATCCCTCGGTGAAGAAAGCCTATCCTTAATTACTAGTTCATACGATTCCTAGCATCCCTAATAATTAATTCTTAAGATCAGGAACTTAAGACGACCAAGACTCATACCCCCATCCTTGAGAAATACTGCTCTTGGGAATAATTCTACAAGAACCTGAATTGTACGGAACCTCCCAGTACTCATGTAATTCATACATCACGTTATGAATGAGTTAAACAAAGTTCTAACACTTAGCAATGTTGTACTCACTAGAGAAACTAAGGTCATATGCAACAAAACAAATAAAATTAGAAAAGAAATCTTGACATGTATTGGTTTAAAGAAAACTGCCATGGGATGGATATTCAGTGATGAACAAATCAAAGTCAAGAACAATGATGAAGTGTTTGATTCAGATGAAGAACAAGTTTCGTTCTCTCCAAAATTTGAGTTTGAGAAATTTGTAGTAAAGAGATTTGAGAAAACTTCAAAGAAAGCCAGCAAAATGAAGAAAATTGTTATGCGCATGGAAAAGAAGATGGATGAAATTATTAAGAATTATGTGGAAACCACTACATCAATAGAGGAATCGACTGATGAGGATGATGAGTCCAGTAAAGATGATTCTATGGAAATATCTGAATTAGAATAGGGTTATAGGACTACATGATCTATATCTGTAGTTATAGTTTAGAGCTTTGTGTTTCTCTATTTTGCTTTGATTGTAGTATTTTATAGTTTCTTCTATGGTAATTGGCTTTATACGCCACTTTTGTTTTGTTCTATCTTATTTTAATTCATGTTTAAATATCAATGAAATCAGATTTATGGTTGGTTTTTGATGACAAATTTATGAACACCGAAAAACGGCGCCACAAACTTGTTTAACAATCGGCAAGTGTGACCGAATCGTATCAAGTAATAAAACAAGGTAAGACCAAGTATCGTTTTCCTAAAGGACTCACGGCCTAGTTTAGCTATGTGATTTGTTGATTATTTAAGACTTAAGAACAAATTGATTGTAGGTTTCAATGCAAGAGACAATAATTAAATATGTATGCATGAATTTGATCAATGGAGAAAAACAGAATACAAACACTTCAATGAATTAGATGGATGAGTATGTTGTTGGGGTTATCAATTTCATCTTATCCACTCTCATATACTTTTAGGAATTCATCATTCTTATCATCAATGCTAATGCCACTCTCTAAATCACCTTGCAAGAAGGCCTATCCTTAATTACGAGTTCATACAATTCCTAGCATTCCTAGTAATTAGTTCTTAAAGTGCAGGAGCTTAAAGGCAACCAATATGCTATTGGGAGAAATTCCCCGGATCTAGACTTCCCCGTACGTTCCCGTATCGACAAAATCAATAATCATGGCAATGAATGAGTTAAACAAAGCAAGCAATAAGCAAAGAGGAAAAACCCTAGCTAAAGATGAAAGAAAGCATATATCTTAATATAAGACATTAAAACAAATTCCATATATGAGAGTTTCACAAGACTACATTGATTCCCCAACAACAATACAAGGTTTAGTTCACCATATTCATGGTGAAACTAGATGAGCAATAATGAAAGAATGAAAGATAGAACCCTAGAAAGAGGAGGAGGTAGCCTGAGCATCCAAGATCTTCCTTCAAGGGGTGGAAAAGAGAGTGTTTGCTTCGTCTCTCCAAAGATACAAACCCTAAGACATCTAGGTCTTTAAATAGGACATAAAAATAATAGAAAACGGGTCCAGGCCCAAACAGATCATAAAATCACAGAAAACTGGCCCAAAACTCGTCTGGTTGACTTTTTCCGTATTCTGGTTGACTTTTCAGCATTCTGGTTGACTGGTTGACTTTTCTGGTTGACTGGTTGACTTTTCTGGTTGACTTTTCAGCATTCCAATCATTCGGTCCTTCAATTCTTCTTTTAAATCATTCAATTAGCCTACAAAATCAAGGGAATCTGCACAAAACCATTAAATTCACTTTCAACTCTCTTATTCACAAAACTAACGTAAAAATATGAGTTCAAGCTAATTTCTAAGTCTTAAAGGTTGCTTTTGGTATCAATTTTAAGCATAAAAATAACGGTTTTTCAACCGTTATCACAACCCCAAACTTAAAACTTTGCTTGTCCTCAAGCAAACAAGATGTAACTCAGTCTTCCATCAATCCATATAATGGTTCACCACATTCAAAACTCCCTTTTCAAGACAAGTAAGTGCTCAATTCAGCTCATTGCAAAGATTTCAATCAAGACATGCACATGCTTTAGTGTTCACACAATCACATACTATCCAACAAATGCTACTTTTCATGAATGATCAATCAACTAAGCAAAAATGTTCTTATATGTTCATGGAATCTTTCCTCGCTAGAAAAAGTGTTTCACTCAAACACGCAAGTGTATCAGAGGTAATCACTCATTCACTCTACTATCACAATGTCACATGAATCAACTTTGCCTTTCATTTAACCACAATCAAAAACACTTACAAGCAAGCATCATCACGAGGACTTTTCTATGGCTTATAATGTGGCTGGGCTAACAAGAAAATTGGTTTTTCTATATCACAAAACCCTTGAGTTAAGAGAATCATATAAACACAACCATTCTTACTTATTCCCAACTTTCCTTTGCATTGAGCTTTGCTTTTTCTTCTCTTTTCTTTCTCTTTTTCTTTTTCTTTTCACATACTTAATTCTTAGCTCTTAGCTCAATGCTTTCAATTTCCCTTTCATAACTTCCCAGCAACCCCAAACTTGAACATTTGTCAATACCACAAAATATTTTCTACTTAACTCAAGGTAAAGCTTTTCAACAAGGGTTTTCAAATCATGTTCAAGGCTAGAGGTTCAAAGGATAGAACACATAGTGTTCTCTTTTAGTGGGCTAAATTTATGAATTTGGCTAATAAAAGGGTTATCAACAAATGGCCTTGATCATATGATGCAAACAAGCAAGTAATTCAATAATAGAAAACCTGGGCAAAGTCATTCATGCTTCCAAAGGAATAGCATTCAATTACAAAAACTCTGGAGCTCAAAACCTCACATATCAGCTCATTCACATTCCACATATAACATCCTGCTTAGAATCATAATCACAATCACAACATTTTGTATTTGTTCACAATGCTTGTGAACCACCTGTATAAGCATATAATGTGCACATTCTCAACATCAATCAATATCAAAGCATCATCAGGCATTACTTATCAAACAACAATCATAAGCAAACCATCATAACAGACAAAATTTCCAATTGAGTACATCAAACCCTATTCTACAAACATAAGTGATTGATAAAACAAATCCTACTCTAGTGCTTTGAAAAACTCAGCCCCATCAATGATGCTCTCTCCCAACCCCAAACTTAGATGGAAAACTAGTGAGAAAGTGAATGGAAGGGAGATTTCCTAAAGAGGAATGAAAGGAAAAATGTAGAGAACCTTTGTAAAAGTGTTTAGGAGTGTGTGTGCAGAGAAGAATCTGGAAATAGAGGCCAAAGCGTGACTTAGGGTATAAAAATACCCTAATGGGCTCGGGTTCCGCTAAGGGGCAACCTAAGCCCCTTTTACGATACCACCGCTCAGCGGCACTTTCGTGTTGTGTTTTTCTTCTTCCTAGCTTACCCTAGGTGCCTTCTACTCATGCCCCTCACTTGCTCTCTGCAATTAATTTCTCAGATCACTCAAACATTCAATCCCTATCATGCAACTAAAGCAGAATCAAAACAAATAATACAGATAAAATCAATCAACTGGGTTGCCTCCCAAGTAGTGCTTGTTTAACGTTACGAGCCTGACCCAAAATCCTCCAGCACCCTTCAGTAGATGCAAATCTTTCTTACCAACACCCATCAGTAGGTGTATACAAACATAGTATCCTTAAGTAGATACTCTTTTGCCTAACATCCATCAGTAGATGTAAACCCTGTAACAAACTTATAACAAAAACAAAAATACCCAAAAGTTCAAAATTACATCACCAAACCAAAAATTAAAAGTTCTTAAATCATTGGGTTGCCTCCCAGCAAGCGCTCTTTTAACGTCACTAGCTTGACCCAATAAAGCTCAAGTTCCTTCTTCTTTTTCTTCTTCTTTCTACTGAACTTCTTCAGAAATTTGATCAAACCAGGAACTTGTTGCAATGTCTCAATCATAGGAACTTTAATCTCCAATTTCTTGAAGATTTCCATAAAGCACTTAAATTTCTTTTCCTTCCTATGATACTTCTTTGGATGAGGAAGAGGTTTTTCATATGATTCTTTCTTTATTTCTCTCGTCCTCTTTTTCTTTTCTCTCACTTTCTTTTTTTCTTTTCTTTTTTTACTCACTTTCTCAATCTTCACACATATTTTCTCTTCTTCTCTCTCTTTTCCATCTTCTTTTTCCAACTCAACTTTTTCAATATTTACATTCACTAGCACTTTACACTCTTCCCGGGGTTAACCTGAGTATTAGCCCCACAATTCTTGTCAGGCCTTTCTTCCAACTGCTTAGTAATCTGACCCATTTGAATCTCCAAGTTTTTAATAACAGCTTCAGTGCTCTTTTGAGAAGATTCAGTTTTCTGTATGAATTGCTGAAGAGTTTCTTCCATCCTTATTGATCTTTCATTAAGTATAGAAATTTGTTGCCATAAGGTTGGTTGTTGTTGTTGCTTGTTAAATTGCCCTTCTTGTCCAGCTTGCCCACTTTGTCCGTGACCAATGCTTGGGTGTGCTTTCCACCCTTGATTGAAATTCCCCTGACGGTATGAAAATTGATTGGCCATGAAGTTAACATCTTCTAAAGCATCTGCTGGAAAAACGCATTGACCATTGATATGGTCACCCCCACATAATTCACACAACTGTGGTTGAACCTGTGCAACAGTCTTTAACTCTTTTGGCAGTTGTGCAAGCGTTTTTGTGAGAGTCTCCAATTGTTGAGTTAGTATCTTGTTCTGAGCTAGCAAGGCATCATTGGATTGCAACTGTAGAACTCCTTTTTGTTGAATAGGAGCTCCTCTTTCACTGTTCAGCTCATTATCACTTGTAGCCATATTTTCAATGATTTATGTAGCTTCCTCTGGAGTTTTTCATTTGATATTTCCTCCAACTAAGGCGTCAAGCATCATCTTGGTTTGTGAACCAAGACCTCCAAGGAAGATTAGGACTACTTCCACTTCGTCAAATCCATGCGTGGGAGTCTTTCTTAATAGGCTTTTATATCTGTCCCATGCATGACCTAGTGATTCCTCCATGCCTTGCCTGAAAGATGAGATCTCTTGCTTTCCTTTGTTGACCTTGGAAGAATTGAGTGCCCATATAGTTAAATTCTTGACCGAATTGCATCCTGTAGGCATTAGGGACAAAACTCTAGAAAATATTTGTTAGCACAAAGAGATGGAGAAGATAGATAAAGAATCAAAAGATATAATTGAAAAGATAGGAAGATAGGAAATAAAAACAAAACAAAACAAAATAAAAAAAAACAGAAAATAAAATAAAATAAAATAAAATAAAATAAAATAAAATAAAATAAAATAAAAACAGAAAATAAAATAAAATAAAATAAAATAAAATGCTATCTCAGCTCCTCATCAATCTGAGCTGTCATTTGTATCCTCCTCTTCTTCCTCATCTTCCGCATCCTCAAATGCATCATCATCATCAGCAGCATCTTCTTCATCCATCTCCATAGCTGAAGCTTCAGCTGCTCCAGCTCTACTGCCCTGTACATGTTCTTCTGGCCAAGCTACCACATTATGAAACTCCTCCATAGTCCACCTGTGTGCTGGAGGTGTATCATACATTCCAACAATCATCTTTGCAGTAGCCACCTGCCCTCTGTGGATAGACTGTAACTGTGCACCTATAAGAGACATGTACATGTCCCTCATTTGGAACGGTTCTACTTCATGTGTCTCAGCAGATGCCTGATTCTGTGCTTGCCCTCTTTCTCTGCGAGTACCGCGTGGTGGAACTGGCTCAGCTGCTTCCTCACCTCCACAGTATTGTCTATAATAAGCCTCATCAATGGCTTTCCTTGGCCTTTCAAGTGGTGGAGCAGAAGTATCCACCCCAGCTATCTTGCAGAGGTATGTGATTAAAGAAGGATGTCCTAAGGGTGCTTTGTTGTTTGTTGTGTTAGCACACACCCTTATCTCATCAGCTATTACCTGTCCAATATTAACATTCAAGTTCCTGATTGCACAGTAAAGGAGGAGTGCCCTGCTAAGAGTAATGTCTGACACATGAGAACATGGCTGAATGTTGGCATGAGAAAATGCCATCCAATACTTTGCAAGAGGAGTCAAGTCAATTCTCCTAATGTTCACCACAGCGCCAGTTCTATTCCTCTGAAAATGTCCTCCAGGTACACATAAAACTCTCTCCACATCATCAAAATCAGCGCCTTCTTCCATACAAAGAGCGAACTGGCACTGTTCACCAGCCCACACAGTATCTAAGAAGTTGTTGATGGAATCAGGATCATACCTAATAGCATGGCCTCTGACATAGCCTAGGTAATTCTCAGCTGGATAATCACCAATCTTTCTTGCATTAGTGTAGAATTCTTTTACCACAGCTATATTGGCAGGTGTAGGGTATGTGGCTAGCTTCCCCCAATCATTCCCTAACAATTGCTCTCCAAATTGAGGAGCGAAGTTAGGTAGCATTCCAACCTTTCTCTCCATCAGTAGCCTCCTATCTTGGACCACCTTGAAGTGCTTCTCATGTTTGTGAGATAGGAACCTACTAGAATGGGGTTGTTCTGGTTCCTTTTCTTTTCTTTTGGATGCCATGGTCTTTATTCTTTTGCTTGAAGAGGATGCCATTCCTACATCAAACACAAATACAAAACCACCAAAAATTGTTGTAATTCATTAGTAACACACAAACAACACCATATTTTGAAGCTAAACCACCGCTGAGGGTCAAAAATCACCCCTCAGCGCCACCAATGCAACAATCCAGAACACAATTCAGCAAAAATCTAATGTCTGTCAGAGTGCCGCTCAGTGGCAATTTACCCCTGAGCGGTGACTCTGCAGATTTTTGAAAACTTCATTTTAACCTATCCTAACTCCACCCACATGCAATTTTCAGTTTTTCAGATCAAAACCATTCAGTTTAATCGGTTCAAACTTCAATTAAATCATCAAATCATGCATAGAAATCAAAACCCCTAAAGATTCATGCTTTAACAATCAAATTCAAATTCAAGAACCCAAAAATGAAAAATGCTTGACTTACTTGGGTGGAGATGCTAGATGAACTGAGAATGCTTTCAAATTATGATGCTCTCTCTTCCTACCCCAAACTTAGATGGAAAGCTAGTGATAAAATGAGTGAAAGAGAGATTTTCTCAAGAAAGATGAGGGAAAAGTTGTAGAGAACCTTTGAAAAAGTGTGTAGGAGGGTGTGTGCAAAGAACAATCTGAAAAGATAAACTAAGGCGCAGCTTAGGGTATAAAAATACCCTAATGGGCTCGGGTTCCGCTTAGGGGAAGCCTAAGCCCAATCTGCGACACTACCGCTCAGCGGCACTTTCGAGAAGTGCTCTTCTTCTTCCTAGCTTGACCTAGGTGCCCCCTACCCATGCCTCTCACTTACTCCCTGCAATAACATGTTCAGATTACTCATGCAAAATC
The DNA here is from genome assembly GCF_029865625.1 of Vigna umbellata. Classification (NCBI taxonomy): domain Eukaryota; kingdom Viridiplantae; phylum Streptophyta; class Magnoliopsida; order Fabales; family Fabaceae; genus Vigna; species Vigna umbellata. The sequence goes on along the minus strand of NC_142165.1, from coordinate 32,905,937 downwards.
CTATTATGCAACTACAGCAGAACAAACAAAAATATAATCAATCAACTGGGTTGCCTCCCAGGTAGCGCTTATTTAACGTCACGAGCCTGACCCAAAATCCACCAACACCCATCAGTAGGTGCAACAAACCTAGTATCCTTCAGTGGATACTTAACCACCTAGCATTCTTCAGTAGATGCTATATCCCAACAAAATATTTATAGAAATAATGTTCACAAGTTCAAAATTACATCACCAAACCAAAAATTAAAAGTTCTTAATTCACTGGGTTGCCTCCCAGCAAGCGCTCTTTTAACGTCATTAGCTTGACCCAATAAAGTTCAAGTTCCTTTTTCCTGGTTGATGTCCATATTCCACCAACTCCTCAACTGCTTCCGGTGTACTGTTTTGACTCTTCTAGAATATGGAGACTCTATCTCTATCATCTCCTTTTCTTTATAGCCTTTCACAACCCACAATTTGTTTTTGACTCTCACAGGTTTACCCAGTTGGAGTTGTTCTTTCATCCAGTCATCAGGAACTTTCCTTCCTCTTCCAATCTTTTCTTTTTCCGGTACCTGAAACAATAAACAATGTTTACCTTTTACCTTGGGCTTTTCTTCTTGAGGGCTAGTCATGAGTACATCTTGAAATGCAGCTTTACGACTAGCTTCTTCCTCCTGCATCTGCCTCTCATCTTTGAAGACATCTACAACAACTCTCTCTTCTCTGTCTTGGAGCACCACTATACCTTCGTTCACATCAATGATAGCTTTGGCCGTTTTCATAAACAGTCTTCCAAGAATAATGGGTATCTTTTCAGTCTCCATCTTCATCACCACAAAGTCTACCAAGAACTGGAGTTTGCCCACACAAACTATAATATCTTCTGCTATTCCACAGGGTTCCTTTGAAGATCCATCTGCCATTACTAAGTTAACATTTACAGGCTTCACATCAACATCACCGATCTGCTCTAGTAAAGAATAAGGTATCAAGTTAAACCTTGATCCTAAATTGAGTAAGGCTTTGTTTATCCTCTTCTTCCCTATTGTGCATGGAATGGAGAAACCTCCTGGATCTTTTACCTTTAGAGGGAATGGCTCCTTTTTAACAACTTTATACTTTTTTGTATTATCATCTCTACGTCTTTTCCTTGTAGAGACTTCTTCTTCAGGTTTAGTATAAACTGCAATTTGTTGTAGTATCTGATTCCAAGGTACATCATTGTCCACCATCTTGAATAATTCTGTAAAATCAAATTGCTTCTCTTGATTTATTGGAAAAGGAAAAATATCATTACTCTCTATCTCTCTTCTCTCTCCTTTCTCTTTTCTCTCTTTTTCTTTTTCTCTCTTTTCTCTCTCTTCTTTTTCTTTCTTTTCTCTCTTTTCTTTTAACTCAACTCTCTCATCATTTGTACTCTCCACCACTTTGCATTCTTCCCTGGGGTTAACCTCACTATTAGCCCCAAAATTTTTGTTTGGCCTCTCTTCCAACTGCTTGGTAATCTGACCCATTTGAGTCTCCCAATTCTTAATAGTAGCTTCAGTGCTCTTTTGGGTAGACTCAGTTTTCCGTATAAACTGATTAAGAGTTTCTTCCATCCTTATTGACCTTTCATTAAGTATAGAAATCTGTTGCCATAAGGTTGGTTGTTACTGTTGCTTATTGAATTGCCCAGTTTGTCCAGCTTGCCTAGTTTGTCTGTGACCAATGCTTGGGTGTGGTTTCCACCCTTGATTAAAATTCCCCTGACGGTATTGATTGGCCATGAAGTTTACATCCTCTAATGCTTCTACTGGAAAAGCGCATTGACCATTGATATGGTCACCTCCACATAATTCACACAACTGTGATTGAGCCTGTGCAACAGTCTTTAACTCTTTTGGTAGTTGTGCAAGTGTTTTCGTAAGAGTCTCCAATTGTTGAGTTAGTATCTTATTTTGTGCTAGCAAGGCATCGTGGGTTTGTAACTGTAGAACTCCTTTTTGTTGTATAGGAGCTCCTCTTTCACTGTTGAGCTCATTGTCACTAGTAGCCATATTGTCAATGATTTCTGTAGCTTCCTCTGGAGTTTTCCATTTGATATTTCCTCCTGCTGAGGCGTCAAGCATCATCTTGGTTTGTGAACCAAGACCTCCAAGGAAGTTAGGACTACTTGCACATCATCAAAGCCATGCGTGGGTGTCTTTCTTAATAAGCTTTTATACCTATCCCATGCATGCCCCAGTGATTCCTCCATGCCTTGCCTGAATGTTGAAATCTCTTGCTTCCCTTTATTTACTTTTGATTGTGGAAAGTATTTGTTTAGGAACTTGGTCACCACTGCTTCCCACTCTGTAAAGCTTTCTTCTGGAAAAGAATTTAACCAAAGCTTAGCGTTGCCTCCTAATGAGAATGGAAACAAGCTAAGTTTGATTGCTTCATCAGGCACCCCATTTATTTTCACCGTGTTGCAAATCTCATTAAAAGTTGTGAGGTGCTCTTATGGGCTTTCGTGAGACAACCCATTGAATTGATTACTCTTCACCAGTTGAATTAATGCTGGCTTAACCTCCATGTTGACTGCATTGACCCTTGGTCTTGCTATGCTGTTAAAGTGTTGAGGTCCAGCTATATTTGTGTAATCTGCAAGAGTTCTTCTGGCATTATTATTCTCCATATTTTCAGTGCTATGGTTAGAACCTTGTGGTGATGGTTGTAACAGAGTTTTCGGAGGAGGAAAAAGTTCTCTAGATGTACGGATTCTTCTCCTCCGTCTACTCTCGTCTAAACCTTCAAGAAGAGGTTTTGCAGTTTTCTTGCTCCTAGTTCGGATTGCCTCCTGCATACACAAGAAAACAAACCCTAGAAAAATTGGTTAGCACAAAAAGATATAAAAGAAGATATAAAATAAGAGATAAGAAGATAAAAACAGAAAACAGAAAAATAAAAATAAAAATAGAAAATAAAATAAAATAAAAACAGAAAAAATAAAAATAGAAATTCAATATTCAAAATTCAAAATTCAAAATTCAAGTCAAAGATAATCAATAATCACACAAATGAACTAGTTAAACCACAAGTCCGCGGCAACGGCACCAAAAACTTGATGACAAATTTATGAACACCGAAAAACGGCGCCACAAACTTGTTTAAAAATCGGCAAGTGTGACCGAATCGTATCAAGTAATAAAACAAGGTAAGACCAAGTATCGTTTTCGCAAAGGACTCACGACCTAGTTTAGCTATGTGATTTGTTGATTATTTAAGACTTAAGAACAAATTGATTGTAGGTTTCAATGCAAGAGACAATAATTAAATATGTATGCATGAATTTGATCAATGGAGAAAAACAGAATACAAACACTTCAATGAATTAGATGGATGAGTATGTTGTTGGGGTTATCAATTTCATCTTATCCACTCTCATATACTTTTAGGAATTCATCATTCTTATCATCAATGCTAATGCCACTCTCTAAATCACCTTGCAAGAAGGCCTATCCTTAATTACGAGTTCATACAATTCCTAGCATTCCTAGTAATTAGTTCTTAAAGTGCAGGAGCTTAAAGGCAACCAATATGCTATTGGGAGAAATTCCCCAGATCTAGATTTTCCCGTACGTTCTCGTATCGACAAAATCAATAATCATGGCAATGAATGAGTTAAACAAAGCAAGCAATAAGCAAAGAGGAAAAACCCTAGCTAAAGATGAAAGAAAGCATATATCTTAATATAAGACGTTAAAATAAATTCCATATATGAGAGTTCCACAAGACTACATTGATTCCCCAACAACAATACAAGGTTTAGTTCACCATATTCATGGTGAAGCTAGATGAACGATAATGAAAGAATGAAAGATAGAACCCTAGAAAGAGGAGGAGGTAGCCTGAGCATCCAAGATCTTCCTTCAAGGGGTGGAAAAGAGAGTGTTTGCTTCGTCTCTGCCAAAGATACAAACCCTAGGACGTGCTAAAGCTTATATATTATTCTAAAATTGCAGAAAATTAGGCCCAAGCCCAAAAATAGTGCCGCTCAGCGGTAAGTGCGTGAGTTGTTTTCTTCCCCTCAGCGGAGCCAACGTGACTGCCTGAGTGCCGCTCAACGGTAAACTGTCGCTGAGCGGCAGTTGCGGCTTCTCCTTTTGCACTTTTTGATGTCTTTTCTGATTCCATCTCTATCCTTCTTCACTTCTTTCACCAAATTCACCTTAAAACCTGCATAAAAACACTGAAATCAAGCATAAACCTGTCCAGCTCTCGTATTTCTAAAAATATAACCAAAAGCATGATTTCAAGCTAGTTTCTAAGTGTTAAAGGTTGCTTTTAGTATCAATTTTAAGCATGAAAATAACAGTTTTTCAACTGTTATCAGTGATCAACTACTTGTGATTTCTTGAAGAGCAAGACTGTTGTGTTTTTCAAAGGCTTATCAACTTACACATTTGGGTGTCATTGAGCGATCAGATTCTGCAATCTTTTGAAGATTAGTTTGAGGTTCCCTGTTGTGATTATAGGAAGAAGAACAGTGGTGTTCTTAATTTTGAGAGTGTCTCAAAGGGTTTAGACGGCAAGATAGGGGATTCTTGTTGCTGGTCTAGTTTGTGTATTACCTATATTTTGATTAGAGGGTTAGAGAGGTGTTTTATATTTTTGACGTGTGGTCCCTATAAAAGCCTTGTTGTAAAACCTTGATCATTATAGTGCATTGGCTTCCTATGGTTGGAAAGACACTGAATGTAGGCTTGGTTGAACGAGTATAAAAACACAGTGTTTGAATTTTCTCATCCCTACTCTCTTTATTAAACCGATTGTGTTCTTCATTCATTCGATTAAGTTTTCGCTGCATTGAAAATCTTTTACCTTGCGATTCAAGAAAAGTATCAAGGCATCATTTTTGTGAAAAAGATTTTAAAAGATTTTGTTTTTATATTTCACCAACTCACCCCCTCTCTTGGTGTGAGAAATTGACCCATTCTATTTTAACATATTGTCTTCATGAAATCTTGCAGTGACATTTCAGGTTGAGATTGCTGCCTTTGTTGAGGTGGAACATAAGGTTGCATGTTCTGCTGATACCTATTGGAGGATGAATCATGATAATTCTGGTATGGTCTATTTCTTCCAAACATGTTTACAGCAAAAGCTTGAGATGGGCTTTCCATAGTGGTTTCCACCAAGCTAGGACATTCATCAATATAATGGTCAGTTGAAATGAAAATTTCATATTTCCTAGAAATTTGTGGAGTTGAGGTTTTAAATAAACTTGCAATCTCGTCGAGTTTTCTCTCTAGCTTATTCAATCTTTCATCTATCTTCTTCCCATCAACTGCACCATTTTCAATTTCATGCACTCCTTTCAACAGAGTCATTGAATTTTCTCTTGTTTCATACTTTTGATTTTCTACTGCCTTCCGTTCTATTAGATCTATACCATCTTCTGGTGACCTGTCTAAGAAAGATCCTCCGCTTGCAGCATCTTCCTATGACATATCAGTTGGACTTAAGCCTTCATAAAAGCTTAGAATGAAATCTTCCATTTGGAGTTGAGGGCATGAAGCACATAGTTTCTTGAATCTTTCCCAATATTCACTAAGATTGTCTCTATCTCTCTATCTTATATCTTGGATTTCTCTACGGATGGCAGATAATCTGGATGCAGGAAAATACTTCTCAAGAAAGAGTCTTTCAATAGTTTCCCAATTTGTAATCCGTGCAGAAAGATAATACCACCAATCTTGAGCTGCTCCTTGGAGAGTAAAAGGAAAAGCTCTCATTTTAAGGCTCTCTATTGTGATCCTGGGAGATCTAAAATTTTCACACAACATGTGAAATTGTCTCAAGTGCTTATGTGGATTCTCTCTTGATAACCCATTGAACTTTGGTAAGGCATTTAACAGGTCAAGTCTCAACTCCCACTCCTCATTAGTGTATTCAATGTTACTTCGGGTAACTGTATTATGGGAGGTGGCTAGCTGTCTGATAGTTCTTTGTGCCATTCTATTTGGATTAGGATCAGGTAAAGGATTAGATGGTATATTTATGACTGAAGATAATGAAGGTGGTATGACTTCAGATGTAGGAAGTGTTCCCTCAGTAAAACATCGAAATTTCAAACTTCTCCCCAGCTTACGCAAATTCCTTTCAACTTCCGGATTAATTTGATAAAATTCTCTTGAGTTAGCTCTGGTCATGCATTACACAGTATGCTTGAAGTTGTTTCTCTGTTCTTTGACTTTTTTTTTTCTTTTGCTCTTGCTTTAGAGAAAGATTTCAAATAAGATATAAGAGAGACTTTGTTTGTGCCCACTCCCAGGAAAGAGAGGTGTGTCACAATGGACAACTTAAGTCTTTCCTAGCCAGAGTATATTCAAACTTGCCTCAAGTATTTCTCAAGAGAAATTCTCAATTGAAACAAGAACACATATTTTGCTAAAAATAAGAATAAATAAAGGCTACACAATAACTCAAACTAAATTAAATGTATTTGCGTTAAATAAAAAAACAAATAAAGATAAAAATAAAATAAAAATAAGATCCAAAATATTCAAAATACTAACCATATTCCTCGGCCACGGCGCCAAATTTGATATGTTGTCGTTGAAGCTATCAAATTAATACTACTTTTTAAGGCAACTTCAGTATTGCCAAGTAGTATTCAAGAAACTAGATAGCGTAAAGTAACCCTGAGTCGTCTCCCACCAAATACGGAATTGCTTTTAATATTTGAATCTTATGAATGCAATGCAATGCTCAAGAATAAAAGTGAGAAACTATGCTAATAGAATTAATGTTTGAAGAATGTTTGAAGAACAAAGAGTAAACTTAGAAACAATTATGATGAAATAGGCTAATTCCACTACTTTTCCAAGATAGATTCACCATCGGTTATCCACAAATCATTGTTCAATTGATTATTGTTCAAGTTTCAAATTAATTAAAGTACATTTTTAATTAATTTGAGGGCTATCATGCAGTTAACCAAAGTAGATTCTCAATCAAATGCAAGACCTTTCTAGATTATTCACAATATTCAACCAAAGTACATTCACAATCAAATTCTATTGTGTTTAATCATGTCTATTCTTAAATCTCCTAACCAAATTAAAAGCTAATTAATCAAAGTAAATTCTCAATTAATTATAATTGAAATTATTACCACCAATCAAAGTACATTCTCAATTGATAGCAAAAACTCATTGTCGCAACCGGAATCGCGACGGGACGACGATCCAAATAAGAAACGGGTTTTAAAAAGAGATTTGGAGTCGCCACCATAGTTTATTATGGAAAACTATGGAAAAACCTCAAAACGATAAAGCACGGTCCACGAAAACCAAAGATGGGGTTCGGGAGTCAGTTACGCGTGGGGAAGGTGTTAGCACCCCACAACGCCTGCCCTAAGGCAGTACCTTTAACTAAATGCACGAATATGATGTGGTTTTCAAAATGTTTAACTATCCCCTAAAATAAAACTCTAAAGAAACAAAATATATTTTTTAGTTTTTTGGGCCCGACAAGGATTGACCTTGCTCCTACGTATTCTCATTCAAAATGAGAAATCAGGGTTACGTAGTTCTTTATAAGAGATTGTTTGTTGTTTGGAAAAGCAGATGTTTTTAATTTTTGGAGATTTTATGTTTTTAATATTTTCGAGGAAAAAAGAAGGTAATGAGTACTAGGCCAACGCGAACGGTCGCACGAGTACTCATATCTTTAAAACGATATTTAAATATGTTTAATTATTTTTTAAAAAGAGAAATAACGATATAAAGCACTAGGACGATGCGGGCGATCACACGAGCACTCATACCGTTATTTACTTATTTAGGAAGACTTGAGAGTATTGAGTGCTAGGCTGATGCGGACGATCGCACGAGCACTCATACCCTCTTTTAATATTACGTAAATAAGAGAGAAAAGTATTGAACACTAGGACGATGCGAACGATCACACGAGTGTTCAACCTTTAAACGTATTTTTGAAATTTTATTTAAGAAAAGAAGAAAAAGGTTTTTAGCACAAGGACGACGCGAGCGGTCACACGTGCGCTTAACCTTTAAATATTTTTGTAATAATTTTTATAAAAAAGAAGAAGAAGTTTTTAGCACAAGGACGACGCGAGCGGTCACACGTGTGCTTAAACCTTTAAAAATATTCTTTATGAATTTATTTAAGGAAGAAGAAAAAGGTTTTTAGCACAAGGACGACGCGAGCGGTCACACGTGCGCTTAAACCTTTAACTATTTTTGTAATAATTTTTATAAGAAAGAAGAAGAGGTTTTTAGCACAAGGACGACGCGAGCGGTCACACGTGTACTTAACCTTCAAAACGTATTTTTTTTGTAAATTTATTTAAGGAAGAAGAAAAGGTTTTAGCACAAGGACGACGCGAGCGGTCACACGTGTGCTTAACCTTCAAAACGTATTTTTTTGTTATTATTATTATTTATTATTATTTTTTATTATCGTCTTTTTCGTGTTTAAAGTGCAGCAAATAAACCAAAATAAAAATAAAAGACCAGATCTAGGAGTGGGGTTATCATACAAGGGGTTACATACAGTAAAAACTAATAACCAAACAAATACTAATAAAAATAAAGAAACAAAAGCATAAAAATGAAGCAAGAGAAACGGCCCAACAAGAATAGGGGTGTAGAGATTAAAAACCAGAGGTGCGGAGTAAAGTTGAGGCTCTTTAGTTTGGGCCAAAACCTTTTTTTTTTCTCCAACTTTGTATCTGTCCGGGGTGCAAGGATGAAACTGGAGGTGCATCCCGAAATAGTGTGCACAGGCCCAATTCTTCTTTTATTTGCAGAAACAAAATGGGTTTCAGCCCATATGGCAGGGGGTGCGAATGGAGTTGCGCGTGTGACGGGAAGAGAAGGGAAGCAAACCGCACCAGGCCCAAGGCCTCTTAACCCTAATCAGAAACCCATTAGGGGTTCTCCCAACTTCATCTCATTTTCCCATTCAGAGACCTTGCACGCTTAGGGTCTTCCTCTCCCGCATAGGACCAAGGGAGGCTTAGGGCGTCACCTCCGCACGCACACTGCCGCCTCCGCCAGACCGGCCGCCGCGACGAAAATGGCCACCGCGTCACTGCTCTTCCGATCCAGCCACCACCACTGCTTCCAGCCACCACCGCGCGCCCCCAAACCTCCATTCGACTGGCAGCTGCGAGCCGCCGCAAGCCACCGGAGGGAACCCGACCATCGCGAGCCGCGACTGATGCCACCAGATCTCGGCCTCTCCTCTGCAGCTTTGACTCACCGCCGTCTCCGACGAACCGGCCGCCGCTCACGACCACGACCCAACCTCCACCCAACCGGAAGCCGCGAGTCGCGCCAAGCTTTCCCCTCTCCTTCTCTTCTCTTCGCGCGTGAGAGAAAAGCGCTCCCATTCATCGTCGGCCACCGCTTCCACCGAAACCAGCCACCAGAATTTTTCCCACTGACAGTGGTGACTAAGGGCGAAAACAGTGGAGTCACCCTTGACCTCTTTTGCACGACACGGACATCAATCCAACTCCTACAGTCGCCCTCCTTCGTTTGAAATTAGAACTTGCTGCCTGAAATTGTTTCTATACCCCTCTGATATCTATTTTCTGTTTTGGGTGCTGGGATGAATTTATGTGATGGGAAACATGGCTGAGATTAGGAACCGAGTGAGTTACTTGTTCTCTGTTTTTTCAGGTGCTGAACAAATGAAAGATGAGTTGATGATGATGAAGGTGTTTGTTCAAACTCACGGTTACTATGGAGGCAAGGATGGTTCGAAGAGGAGGATGAGGATGGTCCGGCCAAATTGAAAAAAGGATTGAAGGGTTCACAGTGGTTTAGTCATTTCTGGTTTTGTGATTTTCTTCTTGCAGGTTTGAGTGGATAAACAAAGATGCCTGTGAAGTGATGGCAAGGAGGTATGAATGATCTCGGGTATTGGAGATGAAAATGAAGAAGAAAGGGATGAAGATGATAGGTCCTGGCCGTGAGTGTGAATATGGCTATGGTGATGGGTGTATATGAGTTGCTAGCATTGATAGAGAATGGAGGAGAATTGAGTGTTGTGTGACGCGGAGATGAATCTGTGGAATGAATGGGATAGGAGTATGTGTGGTGAATCCTGGTTTGGTGAGGAATTATGAAGGGTGATAATGAAGTCTTGTGTGCCAAGAACGGAGGTGTCGCTCCAAGGTTATGGAGGCCTCGGATCAAAAGGATGAAAAGGATGGGTGTTGGAGATGAAAATGAAGTTGGGAGTGAAAAAGGAAAAGTGGTTGGGGTGGTTACGAGTGTGTATGGAGCAGAGGGATGGTGGAGAGCAAAAGGGCAGTGCATGTGAAGGAGGAACGATTTCCCTTTTTTTTTTCTTTTTCTCTTTTTTTCTTTCTTTTTTTTTTTTTTGAAAAGACTAAATAAAAATACTATCAAAATAAACTAATAATATAAAACGAAATGATATATATAGTAAAATAAAATTAAAATAAAAAGATAAAATGAAGTAAAATAACTTAATAATAGCAAGATAAAATAGAATAACCAAGAAAGACAAAAAGGATAAAATAATAAAATATAATAAAGTAAACTAAAGAAATAAAATAATATAAAAATAAATAAATAAATAAATAAAGAAAATAGAAATAAGGTAAAATAAAAAGAGACTCATTATTTAGTCAATCCGGACGAAATTGGGTGTTGACAGCTGCCCCTCTTTACTTAGCTATTACTGGATAATATGAAAAGTTGATATTTTTGTATTATCAGAGTAAAAGCTAAGTAAAGAAAGAAACACTAATTTCGTCTGGATTTCCAAAAGAGAAAGATGGAAGAATAAAAAACTTATCCCAGCAGATACGATAATTGAATTCAAAGAAAAGTGTCTTGATGCAACACAGAGGGTTCGACCATTGCGTAGCAGAGGGTCGATTTACCAAAAGGAACCTGGATTTGACCATTGTCTCGCAGAGGGCCAAACTCACAGAACAGAAATTTAAATCCGACCATTGCCATGCAGAGGGCCGATAACAAAAAACTAAAACCTGGATTTGACCATTGCCTCGCAGAGGGCCAAACTCACAGAACAGAAATTTAAATCCGACCATTGCCATGCAGAGGGCCGATAACAGAAAACTAAAACCTGGATTTGACCATTGCCTCGCAGAGGGCCAAACTCACAGAACAGGAATTTAAATCCGACCATTGTCATGCAGAGGGCCGATAACAGAAAACTAAAACCTGGATTTGACCATTGCCTCGCAGAGGGCCAAACTCACAGAACAAAAATTTAAATCCGACCATTGCCCCGCAGAGGGTCGATAACAGAAAACTAAAACCTGGATTTGACCATTGCCTCGCAGAGGGCCAAACTCACAGAACAGAAATTTAAATCCGACCATTGCCATGCAGAGGGTCGATAACAGAAAATTAAAACCTGGATTTGACCATTGCCTCGCAGAGGGCCAAACTCACAGAACAGAAATTTAAAACCGACCATTGCCATGCAGAGGGTCGATAACAGAAAATTAAAACCTGGATTTGACCATTGCCTCGCAGAGGGCCAAACTCACAGAACAGAAATTTAAATTCGACCATTGCCATGCAGAGGGCCGATAACAGAAAACTAAAACCTGGATTTGACCATTGCCTCGCAGAGGGCCAAACTCACAGAACAGAAATTTAAAACCGACCATTGCCATGCAGAGGGCCGATAACAGAAAACTAAAACCTGGATTTGACCATTGCCTCGCAGAGGGCCAAACTCACAGAACAAAAATTTAAAACCGACCATTGCCATGCAGAGGGCCAATGTGCAAATTGGGCTCTGGGGCTAATGTGGAAACTGGGCTTGGGGGCCAGGTAAAACTGGGCTTTCAAATTCTGAAATTCTGGTAACTTGTAATTTTGTCAAATGTTTTGTTTTTTTATTTTATTTTTTATTATTTTTTTTTTGTAATTTTTGACAGAAATTTGATTTTTGAAAAGCATCAGCGATTATTCCCCGAGAGAGGGTCCTGATATGAGGATAAGAGAAACAAGGTGTAAAGACCATGGTAGAATGTTGAAACCCAAACTTAAAAGCGGTGAACAGAGTGTATAGATGTGGGTGTCAAAACTCCAAATGAGAGAAAAAAAATGATCAACAAGAAACAACATGACTTGCAGAGAAGACCATAATGTTATTCTTTTTTGTATTTTTGAAGAAGGATTCGACAACCATTCATATGAATGAAGAGGGTTTAGATCTGAAAGATTTTCTTTTGATGGATGGATGCACATATGAAAAACATTTGCTTTGTTTTGTGTTTCCTCTTTTTTCCTTGAGTCATTCATCTTACTCGCAATCATCATCAAACTGATCTTTATTTTCAATGTTTTGTGAAATTGAGGAATGTCATACATTCGAGGTCTAATGTTTGATATGATTACATTTTGACTTTTTCTTTCGAGACATCGACGCACACATGCTTGAATTTACTGGCAAGTGAAGAATTAGAGCTATTTAGAATGGTTTGGAGAAGTCTGGGACAACCACATAAGCACGTCATTCCTTATACATTGCTTAAAGGAAACGAGACACCCAAAAGCTGCCCCAGTTTGGTGTTTGGGAAAATGAGCATTGGGTTTGGATTCATGATAGTTCAGGGGAGACCCGCAAAGCTGTTCCAGTCTGGGATTATGTGTCAATGAGTTGCAAGGCGAAGAATTCGTGTGAGATTCACAAATCTGCCCCAGTTTTTCGGGTATGGGTTCTTACCTGGAAGAGGTAGTGGGCATGAAAAGGATAAGCTAAAAGGATGACCCCAATTGGTCTGATTTTCTTTTGCATGCTTTTGCTTAGTTGGCAAAGAGATCCCTTCTTCCTGAGACATTACTTTTTCTCTTTTTTTTTTTTTCATTTTCAAAGTTTTTGTTTTTTTTTTTGTTTTTTTTTTTTGGACACATTGCAAGTCATTTTGTCTTATCGCAAAATTAAGCTTTATGAAAATTTGAGCAAACATTATTCAATCTGCGTGGACTTTATTAGGCTTGTAATGTGGCCAGGGCTAGAAGGTATTGAAAGGAAGGGGTATAAAGGCCCAAATGAATGTTTGTCGGATACATTTTTTGAAGCAAGGGTTGTCATTTGGCATTGTGTCAACTATTTGACCTTTTGAGCACTTTGCTTTTCTTGAACTCCATTTTTTATTTTTTCATCATCACTTTGTGATTTTTTGTTCTTTTTTTTTGTTTTTTGTTTACCATTTTGAAGTATTCCTCCTTTTGATCATTGAGTGCTCTTCAACTGCTTCCTAAGTTGACTCATACTGATGACAACCCTTGCTTGGGAATAATTTTGAAAAAGGATTTATTTTTGGCTCAAAACAGGGTGACAATGGATATATTTTGTTTTTTGGTAAAGAAAAGATGGCCACACATCATTTCAAATTCTGATTGCTTTCTTTTCAAAAGATTAATTCTACGACTAGATGACCTCAACATGAGTGATTTTTCCCTTTCCTTTCCTTTCTAGACTGCCCTTTCGGGTTTTCAATCTAGTGGACTTATTCTCTTTTTGAAAGTTCCTCTATTTGTCTCAATGGATTCGGGGATCACCCAACTAGCGCAAGCAAGGAAAATTTTGGCCAGGCCAATCTGCCCCAGTGTAAAGGCTTACATCATTACTAAGGGCATTGACAGTGTTTGTTGGGGAACATCCTTTATTTTGGAAAAGTGAAGGGTGAAGGTTTTCAAGCAAAATGCGTACAAACGTCTCGGGAGAAAACGTCAAATTGTTATTTTTTGATTAAACACTTGACCTTAGAAAAACTTGACATCCCAATTTTCCTTTTGATTATTCATCATTTTTTCTTTTGCTCTTTTCTATTTTCGAAAAACAAAAGTTTGACGATTTGCAAGAAAGATAAGTGACTCAAGATTGACTTCATTTCATTTTTTTGTTTTAATTTTGTTTTTCCTTTTTTTTTCGTAATACCCTTTCAGGACTCGATTTCCAGCAATACTTGGAGAAACCCTGTAGTGAATGTTCGCATTGCAAGTCATGGATGAAGATGTGATACCAATGAGCATACTTCTCCATAGGAAGACACTTCACAACATCGAATTCACTTGTACGATGTCTTATGCTCTCTTATGTGGTCTTAAAGTCCACTTCATTTCTTCATGGCATCTGTAGAGACATTCTCAAGTCGTGCCTTAATGTTGGGTTGACTTTCTTCAAAATTTAACCATCCCGAATTAATCAGATTTTGCCTGTGCTTGAACACCCAACACTTTTTGGTGAGATGACCAATAACCCATTCATGATAATCACCTTTTGTGTATGATGCATCACGAGTCTTGAGGTATTGAGGCTTTAAAGGCTTCATGTAACAAGTAGAGACCAAGCCTTTTATGCAGGAGACTTGGAAGAAAACGTTGCATAAGTCAGAAGGTTAGGAGTGAAACTCATATGCCTTTCGTCTTGATCAACATTTTTTTTTTTTTTTTGCGGCTTGGTAGGAAGTTGAGTTTGGGTCGAGTCTCCAATTTTTCCTCAAAGCAGTTTCAAAGGGTAGGCCAACGATATTTGAGCAGTGGGATGTGATTGAGCTCTTTCTTCTCTTCTTATTCCAGGCTTAGACCAGACTTGTTCACATTTGTTGTCATAGTAGAACTTTGTGCGATCTTTTCAGTCTTCACACCAATTTAAAATCTTTCTTGGATTATCACCAAGTTTGAGGAGTTTAGGGAAACACTGCTCATCATGGTCTCACAGAAGGATGATTGCAGAGTATTTAGGAATGTGTCAACCATCTCGTTATCACTCATAAGAGACTTTCCTTGAGCAACAATCTTTTTCCACCTTTGGGCGTATCCTTTGTATAATTCATACTCCTTCTTCACCATGCTTCGTAGTTGTAATCAATGAGATGCCACGTCCATGTGGTATTTGTACATCAAGCACCAAATCTCCCCAAGACCGGATGCACGAAGATTCAAGATGAGTGCCCCAGTTTGGTGTCATGCCACCTAATCTACCTTAGAAGAAACGAATTGACCACTTTTCATCATAGGAACGCACAACCATTTTCTTTCTGTACATCATGAGATGGCTCTTGGACAAGTGGGGCCTCCGGGTAATTTAAAATTTGGGAGGTATCCGCATATCATCTGAGACTAAGCATAACCCTGCAACATTTGCAAACTTAGAGCTTCCTCCCCCTTCCATGACTCTTATCCTTTTTTCCAGTATTTCAAATTTAAGCTTGTCAGCATCAACATCCACTGGTGCAATGACATGAGGGAAAGATTTCAACTCGGGTTGCTTCGTCATTGTCTTGCTCACTACACTAGGCTGAATCATTTCTGTAGGGGACCATGAAAGTGGTTGCCCCAAGCTTGTTTCTTCCTTCAACTGCGTTATTTTATGCCTTTTGAGTGTGAACATGCATCAATTCCACTCCCAAGGGTGAAGTGTAATGTAGGGGAAGACCATATGAGGAGAAAATTTAGGCCTCTCGAACTTTGTATTGTAGTCGTGGTGCACACAAATCTCCAGGGCTTTGTAAGGCATTCAGAGCCTCTAGGATTTGGCTCATTTATCCCTTCAGTTGTTGGATATCGACTTTCATCCCTTCTTGAAATTCTCCTTGGTCCTCCAAGATTTATTAACTGGTTCGAGTCCTTTAAGGTATCTTGGACGTTAAGTTATATTTATTTTTTTTTAGATGAAACAATTTAAGAAAATGAAAATGAAAAGGAAAAGAAAAAGAAGAGACAATGTAGTTCAAATACACTAGTCAGAAATTATGAAGCTGTGAAAACATCGCTCTGATAATTTGGAAATTAACATGAAACAAAGTCAATAGGGTAGTTCATCATTCAGAAGTTCCCAAGACGTGAGACATAGGAAGTATTGGTCAACCATCTCAGGCTTTAGCCATAACATTCTTCATTTCTCAAATCAGTTTCTTGCAGCAATTGAGGAATGTTTCAATCCCCTTAGGCGGGTTAAAGATCGGCATTGCAGACTCAACATCAGTTAATAACTTTAGAACACCTTCAATGGCTTCACTGGTGAGGGAAGCTAGTTATGAGAGACTTCTCTTTCAATTCCCCCTTGTTCAACAATATGCTTCTTCATATGAATTACAAATTCTTGATGCCTTTTTTTCTTAGCTCGGTGACATTTCTTCTCTAGTTTTCCCACTGCTGCTTTCACACGCTGCTCAGCAGTGTGAAATTACTTTTCACAATTTGGGTCTGGAGAAATTACATTGAATGACAACTTGATTGTCTTAACCCTCTCTGTGATCTATTGGCTAAGGGAACCTTCATCAAAACTCCATGATCTTGGGCCTTTCCTCGAAGCGAACAACATTTCCCCCCAAGCGTCCTTAACTTAATGGAGCATTTCAACAAATATCCATTTCTCATATGATCTGCCGTGTGGCAAGAGATGCAGGCGTGGGCGATCCTCTCACAGGATACCCAGAATTGTTTTTGTGCTGACACATAGGATTATAATTAATACAACATCGGATACCCATGAGGGGGACATCAGGATAATTCCCGCAATGGTGTATGATACACGATCTTTGTTGCTAAGAAAACACGCCATTTAATTTTTCTTTATAAGCTTGCGCAGAGCTGCACCCATTCATTTGCCCCTTCAATTTCTGGTTTACATTGTAGTAACTCCTCCACAAGACCTGTAGCATTCAAGGCTCCCTTACTCATGCGAGAGATGAATCACAGATACAACATTGGTAGACAATGTAACATCTTCCTTCTCCTTGGCTCACAACATTGACTCAAGGGTTCCATAAGATTTGGCTAGGACGATAGAATCGGCGTCACAGAGCGAACTTTGTATCCCGCAAATGCATTCGTGGCAGTACAGTCGATCAACTCCATGGTATTAGGAAAGAGAAAGACACCATAGTGGATAAAAGCTAGTACATTCATGAATGTTTCCCACTTTTCCTCCTTGGTCAATCAATGCAAGAACCACTCTAGGCATCCTTGAGTAAGGCCCCTTGTTGTAAATATGAATTCACTCTCCAACTTCAAGGTTGTACTTTTATGATTCTTGCTAGTTGCAAGATAGAGGTATATTGTCCAAGGTATTTGTATGGAGCTTTGCCCTTGAGAAGTAATTCTAAGATTCGCTCAAGTTCTCCCATCATAGGCACCAATTGGAAATCCCGAAAAGTGAAACATCTTAGTGATGGATCATAGTACTGGGCTAAAACAACAATGGCCGATGTTTGAACTTCAACCTCTAACATGCTCAACAAATTCCCCTACTCCTTCCTGAATGCATCCTTTTTGGTTGTCTTCATTTTCTTCAGCAGTTCTCTCAAGCCATCCATATTACCCTCCTTTGCCTCAATGGCTATCCTTTCCTTTAAAATGTCTGAACTTAAACTCCCCTTGACTTCAGATCTCATGTTAATTTCCATTTTATCTCAAAGGCTTAGTCACAAATTTATAATTTCCTGACTAGAACCAGTGACAAGACCATAAAAATGCATGAGAAAAAGAAAGAAAGAAAAGAAAAAGGTGTATAAAAACGGTATAAAGATATGTACAAGGTGTTGGATTTTATTAAGAAATAATGAGGATTATAAGGCTGCACACATCTCCCTTTGTGCCCTAGATAAGGTTCAACGCTTCGGATTCGAGGTCAACCATATGCAATCTCACCAGGATGGTTCCCTAAACTTAAAGGTCGACAGTCACTAGAGCTATGGCCCCCTTAATAGCATCTCCACAACAGTCGAGTAATCAACTAGGTATGAAGACACAAATGAAGAGAACAGACTCTAGCTGGGGTTCTCACGATAGCCAAACAGGAAGTACATCCCAGAGTGACACCGCTACACAACCCCTATAATTCTAAGTTGCGCTCAGACCCGGGTATAGGGCCTCACTCATGATATGCATAAGGTGCGTGTGTGAAGGGAGAATGCAATGCATACCCAAACCCTCACCTGCAAAACAACCAGAAAAATTCCCAGGCAGATATAAACATGGTTTCTACCCTAAGGTTCAATATCCAACAGGCATTGCAGTTATTCCAAATATCCAGCACAGATAGAGAAAAGGGAAAGCAAAACACATAAGCAAAACCACATCGAATTCGCGCATCTAATTAAATGGCTCGACTCTCTAACAAGTCCCCAGTGAAGTCGCCATCTGTCGCAACCGGAATCGCGACGGGACGACGATCCAAATAAGAAACGGGTTTTAAAAAGAGATTTGGAGTCGCCACCATAGTTTATTATGGAAAACTATGGAAAAACCTCAAAACGATAAAGCACGGTCCACGAAAACCAAAGATGGGGTTCGGGAGTCAGTTACGCGTGGGGAAGGTGTTAGCACCCCACAACGCCTGCCCTAAGGCAGTACCTTTAACTAAATGCACGAATATGATGTGGTTTTCAAAATGTTTAACTATCCCCTAAAATAAAACTCTAAAGAAACAAAATATATTTTTTAGTTTTTTGGGCCCGACAAGGATTGACCTTGCTCCTACGTATTCTCATTCAAAATGAGAAATCAGGGTTACGTAGTTCTTTCTAAGAGATTGTTTGTTGTTTGGAAAAGCAGATGTTTTTAATTTTTGGAGATTTTATGTTTTTAATATTTTCGAGGAAAAAAGAAGGTAATGAGTACTAAGCCAACGCGAACGGTCGCACGAGTACTCATATCTTTAAAACGATATTTAAATATGTTTAATTATTTTTTAAAAAGAGAAATAACGATATTAAGCACTAGGACGATGCGGGCGATCACACGAGCACTCATACCGTTATTTACTTATTTAGGAAGACTTGAGAGTATTGAGTGCTAGGCTGATGCGGACGATCGCACGAGCACTCATACCCTCTTTTAATATTACGTAAATAAGAGAGAAAAGTATTGAACACTAGGACGATGCGAACGATCACACGAGTGTTCAACCTTTAAACGTATTTTTGAAATTTTATTTAAGAAAAGAAGAAAAAGGTTTTTAGCACAAGGACGACGCGAGCGGTCACACGTGCGCTTAACCTTTAAATATTTTTGTAATAATTTTTATAAAAAAGAAGAAGAGGTTTTTAGCACAAGGACGACGCGAGCGGTCACACGTGTGCTTAAACCTTTAAAAATATTCTTTATGAATTTATTTAAGGAAGAAGAAAAAGGTTTTTAGCACAAGGACGACGCGAGCGGTCACACGTGCGCTTAAACCTTTAAATATTTTTGTAATAATTTTTATAAGAAAGAAGAAGAGGTTTTTAGCACAAGGACGACGCGAGCGGTCACACGTGTACTTAACCTTCAAAACGTATTTTTTTTGTAAATTTATTTAAGGAAGAAGAAAAGGTTTTAGCACAAGGACGACGCGAGCGGTCACACGTGTGCTTAACCTTCAAAACGTATTTTTTTGTTGTTATTATTATTTATTATTATTTTTTATTATCGTCTTTTTCGTGTTTAAAGTGCAGCAAATAAACCAAAATAAAAATAAAAGACCAGATCTAGGAGTGGGGTTATCATACAAGGGGTTACATACAGTAAAAACTAATAACCAAACAAATACTAATAAAAATAAAGAAACAAAAGCATAAAAATGAAGCAACAGAAACGGCCCAACAAGAATAGGGGTGTAGAGATTAAAAACCAGAGGTGCGGAGTAAAGTTGAGGCTCTTTAGTTTGGGCCAAAACCTTTTTTTTTTCTCCAACTTCGTATTTGTCAGGGGTGCAAGGATGAAACTGGAGGTGCATCCCGAAATAGTGTGCACAGGCCCAATTCTTCTTTTATTTGCAGAAACAAAATGGGTTTCAGCCCATATGGCAGGGGGTGCGAATGGAGTTGTGCGTGTGACGGGAAGAGAAGGGAAGCAAACCGCACCAGGCCCAAGGCCTCTTAACCCTAATCAGAAACCCATTAGGGGTTCTCCCAACTTCATCTCATTTTCCCATTCAGAGACCTTGCACGCTTAGGGTCTTCCTCTCCCGCATAGGACCAAGGGAGGCTTAGGGCGTCACCTCCGCACGCACACTGCCGCCTCCGCCAGACCGGCCGCCGCGACGAAAATGGCCACCGCGTCACTGCTCTTCCGATCCAGCCACCACCACTGCTTCCAGCCACCACCGCGCGCCCCCAAACCTCCATTCGACTGGCAGCTGCGAGCCGCCGCAAGCCACCGGAGGGAACCCGACCATCGCGAGCCGCGACTGATGCCACCAGATCTCGGCCTCTCCTCTGCAGCTTTGACTCACCGCCGTCTCCGACGAACCGGCCGCCGCTCACGACCACGACCCAACCTCCACCCAACCGGAAGCCGCGAGTCGCGCCAAGCTTTTCCCTCTCCTTCTCTTCTCTTCGCGCGTGAGAGAAAAGCGCTCCCATTCATCGTCGGCCACCGCTTCCACTGAAACCAGCCACCAGAATTTTTCCCACTGACAGTGGTGACTAAGGGCGAAAACAGTGGAGTCACCCTTGACCTCTTTTGCACGACACGGACATCAATCCAACTCCTACAGTCGCCCTCCTTCGTTTGAAATTAGAACTTGATGCCGGAAATTGTTTCTATACCCCTCTGATATCTATTTTCTGTTTTGGGTGCTGGGATGAATTTATGTGATGGGAAACATGGCTGAGATTAGGAACCGAGTGAGTTACTTGTTCTCTGTTTTTTCAGGTGCTGAACAAATGAAAGATGAGTTGATGATGATGAAGGTGTTTGTTCAAACTCACGGTTACTATGGAGGCAAGGATGGTTCGAAGAGGAGGATGAGGATGGTCCGGCCAAATTGAAAAAAGGATTGAAGGGTTCACAGTGGTTTAGTCATTTCTGGTTTTGTGATTTTCTTCTTGCAGGTTTGAGTGGATAAACAAAGATGCCTGTGAAGTGATGGCAAGGAGGTATGAATGATCTCGGGTATTGGAGATGAAAATGAAGAAGAAAGGGATGAAGATGATAGGTCCTGGCCGTGAGTGTGAATATGGCTATGGTGATGGGTGTATATGAGTTGCTAGCATTGATAGAGAATGGAGGAGAATTGAGTGTGGTGTGACGCGGAGATGAATCTGTGGAATGAATGGGATAGGAGTATGTGTGGTGAATCCTGGTTTGGTGAGGAATTATGAAGGGTGATAATGAAGTCTTGTGTGCCAAGAACGGAGGTGTCGCTCCAAGGTTATGGAGGCCTCGGATCAAAAGGATGAAAATGAAGTTGGGAGTGAAAAAGGAAAAGTGGTTGGGGTGGTTACGAGTGTGTGTGGAGCAGAGGGATGGTGGAGAGCAAAAGGGCAGTGCATGTGAAGGAGGAACGATTTCCCTTTTTTTTTTCTTTTTCTCTTTTTTTCTTTCTTTTTTTTTTTGAAAAGACTAAATAAAAATACTATCAAAATAAACTAATAATATAAAACGAAATGATATATATAGTAAAATAAAATTAAAATAAAAAGATAAAATGAAGTAAAATAACTTAATAATAGTAAGATAAAATAGAATAACCAAGAAAGACAAAAAGGATAAAATAATAAAATATAATAAAGTAAACTAAAGAAATAAAATAATATAAAAATAAATAAATAAATAAATAAATAAATAAATAAAGAAAATAGAAATAAGGTAAAATAAAAAGAGACTCATTATTTAGTCAATCCGGACGAAATTGGGTGTTGACACTCATTTACTCATATGAAAGTTCCTAAATTCAATCAAAGTAGATTCTCAACAAAACCTAGAAACCCTTGAACTCATATGATCAATATGCATGTAGATTCAAACACCATATGATGCAAAAATCATTACTTTTAATATGATTGAGAGATGAAAGACATTTCAAGAGAGCAACTCAAATCAATAATCAAAAGAAACAATTGCATTAATTCAACTTAACCTCAGATCCACTCAATCATTTGGCCTCATTCTTTGAATTATGTGGAACACTGGGAATAGATTCTAATGATGAGGATGTTGTGTACCTCAGGTTGTTTCCATTTTCACTAATAGGAAGGGCCAGAAGTTGGTTACAATCTCACCCAAATCAAAGCTTGACTGACCAGTTGGGAAAATATGGAAATAAAGTTTTTAGCCAGATTCTTTCCCCGTCCAAATAGAAGAAAGGAGGTGGAGAACGAGAAAAATGAAGAGGACGAAATTAGGTCCCTCAAAGGGTTCCAAAGATCCCATAATGTATTTTTCTAAGTCTTTTTATACAAAAATTGGATTGGGCTTTGTTTCAGTATTTTCTATTGTTGTAAACTTCCTTATGATAATGTAATATCCTCTAGTGATCTTCTAAATAATCCAGTTTCTTCAAGATATATTTAATTGTTGTGGAGATCTAAAATTATTTGGGAAGATCTTTGCTAGGTTCAAAAAGATTTTGTCAATACTATCTTTTGATATTTATTACTATAGTTAAATAAGGTAATTATTTAAGAATATCAAATAAAATATCTAAAGATATATTTTCTCCAAATTATCTTTTATCATAAAGAATTATCAAAGTCCTTTTTGCAGAAAAAATAATGAAAATCACAAGATCCAATTTTTGTTACTCGTTCCCTCTTTTTGGCTAGGTCAAATTTCTTCACTTTTTCATGCTTTTCTTAACTTCTTCATGCAATGTTTGGCTTGAATTCTTATGATTTTGATTATTTTCTATTTTTGGATTTAACATTAAGGTATGAAACTTTAACCAATTTATTTCCACACCTTCTTAAACTCAACTTAGGTACAGTTACACTAGCATACCTCACAATATCCAAAGAATAAATATGCAACTAAAAAGCTATTTTTAACATGTTTTTGTATCTCATTCTCAATAAATCAAATTATAACAAATCCTAATTAACATATTCTATCAAAGTACTGATACGCTGTCGTTGAAGTTATCATATTAATACTACTTTTCAAGAAAACTTCAGTATTGCCAAGTAGTATTCAAGAAAGTAGATAGGGTTAAAGTAACCCTGAGTCATCTCCCAATGAATACGAAATTGCTTTACAATATTTGACTCTTATAAATGTTATGCAATGCTTAAGAATAAAAGTGAGAAACAATGCTAATGAAGTTAATGTATGAAGAATGTTTGAAGAACAAATGGAAACTTAAAAATAATTATGATGAATTAATCTAATTCCACTACTTTTCCAAGATAGATTCATCATCGGTTATCCACGGATCATTGTTCAATTAATTATTGTTCAAGTTTCAAATTAATTAAAGTACATTCTTAATTAATTTGAGGGCGATCATGCAGTTGACCAAAGTAAATTCTCAATGAAATGCAAGACCTTTCGAGGTTATTTACAATGAATTCAACCAAAGTACATTCTCAATCAAATTCTATTGTGTTTAATCATATTTCTTCTTAAATCTCGTAACCAAATTAAAAACTAATTATTCAAAGTAAATTCTCAATTAATTATAGTTGAAATTATTACCACCAATCAAAGTACATGCTCAACTAATAGCAAAAACTCATTTAATCATATGAAAGGTCCTAAATTCAATCAAAGTAAATTCTCAAGAAAAACCTAGAAACCCTTAAACTCGTATGATTAATATGCATGTAGATTCAAACACCTTATGATGCAAAAATCATTGCTTTTAATATGATTGAGAGATGAAAGACATAGAAAGAGAACAACTCAAATCAATAATCGAAAGAAACAATTGCATTAATTCAACTTAACCTTAGAATCCATAAATATGAGCATAAATATGCAGTCATCAAGTACTAAAGCCAATTAAGAATGCAATATTAAAGGCTAAATGAGGGTATAAATATGCATTCATCATTGTGCCTTTATCGACCCTCTCAACTTATATCGAATATTGAATTTTGATAACTCAACAAACCATGATGACATCCTTCTTGCTAGGTTTGGTTTCTACAAAATCTTATGTATTATGTAATCTGTCTTGACCACAACTGTGTGGCATGGAAATAAGGCCTCAACCTTCGTATTATTGTGGCAAGAGATAATGCAACTTTCTCCATTTGCTCGGTCAATATTGTTATGATAAAGTTGTGGGACAAAGAGTCGTAGGCTTGTGATGGAAAAATCTTGAGTCGTCTTTTGGTCCCCATGGAGCATGATGATGTCTCCTGATAAAGATGGGAACTCCATGGTTAGGTGAGGAGTAGATACAACTGCCCTAAGAGGTTGATGATGGTCATCTTAACAATATGTTATACGACGTGTTTGCATCTATCATGAGATATCAGGTAGGTATGGTCTTTGTCAGATTTGCTTCCTCAAAAGTGGTGTGCAGATCACTATAACCTTTAGTATCAACCCTTTCTCCAAAAAACCTAAATATGGGTTTATCTTATGGGGTCATCGCCTCTTTCGGCAACTTTAGATTTTTGTATGTCTTTCGATAGAGTATGTCTTTTGAATTTCCTTGATCCATCAAGATCTTCTTGACAACAAAATTCTCAATTTCCACTATGATGACCATATGGTCGTCCTGCTGGAGGTCCACCCCTCAAAAGTTAAGGTCCCCGAGGTAATAAGAGGCATCATTTTCCTCCTTAAGGTTTTAAATATTACGTTGTCAAATTGCATGACTCTCAATTATTGCTTCCTAGCCGACGACGATTAGCCTCCTTTAGCAAATCCCCTAGATATTGTATTGGTTGTGCCTCTCTAGAAAGGCATAATATCATAGCATTTTTCCTCATGATGGGTTGACTTTTCCTTCTATTCTTCCTTTTCCCGATCTCTTCAACCTTCTTTTTGTTCATCATACATACGGTAGTCAACACACGAGACTCATTTGTCATCATGCCTTACGAACCGCTTGAGGTGTCCGACTTGGATCAATTCTTCAACCTTATCTCTGAGTGTCGTGAACTCGTCTATTGTATGATCATAGTTCCTGTGGTATCTGCAGTATTTCTTCATATCGACATTTGGCGATATTTGGGACTTTTTAGGCGGTGGTATGAGGTTTGTTTGTAACGCTTCCTCCAACACGCGAGATCTAGTTGTTTTTAATGGTAAATATAATGAAAACCAGATATGCTTTGGCTTTCTCTGGTAGAAACCACTTTTTTTATGCCGAGTCTTGATCAACTCCATTCTTTTCTATCGGCATGGTCTCAAATCTAATCTTATTCTTGTAGCCTCTCATCTCCTCCAATCACATAAGTTTAGTTGCCTGTTGCCTCAACTTGTCAATACTTGTGGGCAAAGTCAACACATATTATCCACAAAAGGTTCCAACCTTAGTATCGTGATCATGTAGTGCAAAACAAATTCAGGATTTAGGTTCTTGGTCCTCAAGGCTACTTTGTTGAACCTATCAATGAAGGTTCATAGTCCCTTTTCTCTTGCCTAATATTAAGAAATGAGAGGGACGTGGGATAATGGTGCGACTAGTAGTAAATCAAGTTGTGAAAGACGATGTTAGGGTATCAAAGAAAAGGGTTAGGTAGGTTAGATGGAGTAGGGGGTTAGGTAGGTTAGATGGAGTAGGGGGTTAGGTGAGTAAACCAATCCAAGGCTGGTTCTTTCAAGGTGGTAGGAAAGACCTTGCACATAACAACATCATTAGTCGAATACAAACTGACGGATAACATACATGAAAGCATGTCAACAACTTCCTCTTGCTGTCGAGGAGTTGTTCATTGCCCCTCAAATTTTGGGGGTAGTGTGGTAGCCACTTTCCGCTTCAATGTCATTATCAACTCTAAGGCTACATGTACATCTTTGCATTGACCCTACATTTTCGATGATTACCTTCTCCTTCCCCTTGTCGATTGTTCCTTCAACTTTGACCTTCCTTCTCAGTCTAGCATTTTCTTTCATTAAGGCATCCATCTTTTTCGCACTTCTCATCTTAAACTCATTGAATTCTTGCTGCATTTGGGCCTTTCCAAGATAACAACTATGTCAGTCGAGGAGGGTTCTGGTCTCGCTTCTTTTGATCCAACCATCTTGCTCATTGTAGACACCATGTAATAATTTTTCATAGAATATATGTAGGCCCCATAATGGACACCAATTGTTCTTATGGAACTGAATATACTATGCTAAGACTCCAACTCCAAGTACTTTATGCTCCAACTTCAAAGGTACTCGTCTTCGCAAGTCAAGCAAGAGTTGTACCTGTAAAAGACACTTTAACGCTTATGTTAGCCAAATGCGTGAGAAAGTAATAAATGTTGTAATAATGAAACGTAATTAATTTATCTACTATATTGAGTTATTTATATTATGTTTTATGGACTTTTTACCGATTCATGTAGTCAATCATCTTATTAGTCTTCAGTTAATAAAACTACTTAATTATACTTTAATCATAATATTAAATCAACTTGATCAATGTTTTGCATATGCTGATTTTGTTTAACCGACATATAGCCGACCAAGTCGTATTATTGTTGGATCATGAGGACCAAGTATATCTTAGACATTTACCAAGATATATTCATACACATGATAAATTCCTTTACGCGTAATGACTAAATATTAGCGTAAAAAGATACATATAACCACATTTTTATGTTAACATATTAGATATGTTGGTATTTGACTTTCGTTTTTAAATAGGATATTAGTAATTGAATATATTTACAACTTCGTGTTTTAAATAATTGAAGATGACCACAATTTTATTACGATAATAACTCAAATTAGGTTTGAAAAAACACTCTTAACTTTTTAAACAATAGAAATATTTTAAATATTTATAAAATTATTTCTTTTTTAAGAAATTGCGTTTTGTTTTATCATAAAAGTCCGTAATTTAAAAACATTAAAGTTAATAAATTATGTTCTTTTAAATACAACTAGTTTATTTATGTAATTTTGGAAAATTGTTCTCTTTCGATATTGAAAGAAGACTGCTTTCCATAATTGTTTTTCCACAACTAATTATAACTTAAAAATATTTAATTTAATTACTGTAAAAATAATAAAAAGAAACCTTTCTGTCTGGAAGGAAGTTAACGGTCTAGACGAACAAAAATCCCGCTCACGCGAGAGTATAAATATTGCGTCACCATGGCGCCTAACTAAATTTCATTTTCACACTCAACTGAAACGTCCCTTTGAGCGCAGTGTGTCAGAGAAGAGAACCGCCCCTTGCAACGCTGTGTGGCAGAGAAGAAAAACGCTTGAAAACTTCACTCACATTTTCTAGGGTTCCATTTCGATCTTCGCTATGCAGAAGAAGCTAGCATTCCCAGTCTCCAAGAGCCTGGACCAAT
Source organism: Vigna umbellata (assembly GCF_029865625.1). Classification (NCBI taxonomy): domain Eukaryota; kingdom Viridiplantae; phylum Streptophyta; class Magnoliopsida; order Fabales; family Fabaceae; genus Vigna; species Vigna umbellata. Next base: position 32,878,756 of record NC_142165.1, on the reverse strand, counting down.
TCAAATCGTTGTACGGTTCAATTTCGGGAGCTTCCAAGCCATTATCTTCGCGTCCTTCTGTGGATACCGTTTCATCGGGGAGTTTTGCAAACCTGAAGCTCACCGCAGGTTTTGAACGCAATTTCACTTCAATTATGTTCTTTTCGGTATATTTTCCTGCTTATTCGAGAACGAAGATTATGTCGGAAATTCTTATCGTAACGTGACCATGCTTCTTCGATTTATTCATGTGCAGAGAAATTGGTGAAAGAGCAAGCTTCGGCGAAGACTGATCTTGAAAATGCGGTATGATGATACTTTCCTTTGAGCTTGCGCTGTGAGGCGAGGATTGCACGCACGTGAATTAAAGTGTATGATGCTTAGGATTTCGTATTTGTTGTTTTATTGAGATGTTGTTACTCTATTGCTGTTCCTCGGCAGAATGCTAAGCTTAAGAAGTCGCAGGCGTGTGTGCGCGCATTGGAAGAAAAATTGCAGAATGCTTTAAACGAAAATGCCAAGCTCCAGGTCAAGCAGAAGGAAGATGAGAAACTGTGGAAGGGATTGGAGTCTAAGTTCTCTTCTACTAAGACTTTATGTGATCAACTTACGGAGACTTTACAGAACTTGGCTGGTCTGGTTCAGGATGGTATGAATATTCAAGTTCCCTATACTTTTTGTTTTTTTATTTTATTTTTTTCATTTGGTTTTTCTTTTAACTAGTCTACTGGTTCATCTTGCTGATATAGCCGAAAAAGATAAGGAGACATTGGAAAATAAACTGTCAGCAAGTTCAAAAACTCTTGATAGCTTGAGTAAACAGATGGATGGTTTATCTTTGAAGCTAGATTCTGCACAGGAAACAATTAGAACCCGTAAGTTCTTTTCAGTTTAAAACTTCGGTAAAAAAAATTGAATTGAAATATAGCTTGGTTTGATATGTTGTAATTGTGATGTTCCGATATTTAATATCCATAATGCTACCATAGGTAACATATGGTTATCCCTATTATAGGTGATAACGAACTAGAGAAGCTCAAGTTTGCTTCAGAAGAAAAGGAGAAATTTCACAGAGATGAACACTGCAGAGTTGCCAACGTTATAGAAGAGAAAGGTGAGGATTATGTTGCAAATTGCAATTGTTTTGTATATATCAGGCTATATATAATGTTATATCTCTTGGGATGTAGGATTGATGCATTATATTGAAAGGATTTCAGATGAGGTGGGTCATTACTAAACGTATTTTGGTCCTCGAGGGTCATGTGTTCAGTTTATATATCTGCTTTTGTTTGTTATGTGTTATTTAGGTCATATTTTGAAATTCAAAAATCGCATACTGCAAAGTATCAATAAATTGTCTTCTTGGTTTGCATATTTTATGCTTTAATCTTATTTCGTATTTGTACTTGGCTCTCGTCTTTAATGATCTTGATTTCTTGGAAATGATACTGGCACTTATATAGCTAATCTAAGGTTCCTTTTCAACTCTTTTGGTAGAACTTGTAATAATCTTTCATTTGACTACATTTCAAACCAAGGTGTGGTGGTATGTCAGGGTAATAAAAAAGCATTTGGGCATGGTTATTTAAGGTAAGGTCATATCATGTCCAATGTCGTATCATATTCATATCCTGTGTTACATCCATAATTAGTGGTCAAAGTTTATTTACTTTCAACCCCTACATCAGACGTTATCTGGATCTACCACTGGCCACAAGTAACTAATTACTTAATGCAAGATGTGTACTCAACAGCTTCTATATTATATATCTTAATAGCCTGTCAAGATGGAACCTTCCAATGCTTTTCAAACTAAAATGATAAAAGCAGGTATAAAAGTAAGTTCTGTTTCTGTTTGACTGAGAAGATACTGATAAGAATGTTTAAAATAACATTATTTGATTTGTCATGGAATATTGTCTCATTCGAGATAACTTAGTAGCTTTCTTCTCACGTTATACATGGGCTAGTACTTTGTCTTTTGTATCACATCAAATTCATGCAATTTCAGGTTATTAGGTTTCAATTTTTTTTCTTTTTCATACCTAAATCCTTATAATTCTCAGCAGACTAGATATCCTGTATCTTAACTTGCTACTGATTTGAATTGTTGTATGGAAATTCATTTTGTTTGCAGATAATATGATAAGGAATTTAGAAGAAATGTTAGCATCTAGTAGATTGGCTACAGAGAATTTGAACTCAACTTTGGAAGAGGTTCACCTTCAGTTAAAAGTTAAAGAAGATGAAATTATGCGTCACATAACCTGTCAAGAGAAATTGGAGAAAGAAAAGAGTGATCTTCAATTGCTGAATACCGGGCTTGCAGAAAAGCATGACATGTCACTTCAGGAAATTGAAAACCTTAACGAAACACTTCAGTCTTTGGCTGCAGATTTGTCAAATTTAGACAAAGAAAGCCTGAATCTTTTGAGCAAGTTTGATGAAATGAATTTACTCTATGCTTCTGGCTTCCAGTTGGTTCAGAAGGAGAGAGAAACTTTCTCAAAACATGCTCAATACCAGTATAGTGAGCTTAATAACAAATTTGTAGTCTTGGAATTAGAAAAGAACGCAACTCAAATGAAAAACTACGAGTTAAACAAAACTGTGGATGAACTTCAGAAAGTTCAAGAATCTACGGTAGCCCAACTTACAGAGGACTCTCGATTAGCTGCTGAGAGAATTCAAAGTTTGGTGTCAGAAACTGAGAATTTAATCTCAAAAAAGAAAGAAGCAGAGGTATTAATTTCCAAATTAGAAGAGAAAGTTGAACTTCTATTAGAAAGTTCTAGATCATCAGACAAGCACGTGGTATGAAAGTTAATCTGTTTTAGTTGATTTCCTATCGACATACATTGTCGAGTTCTTTATTGAGGTATCTAATGCTTTGCAGCAAGACTTGCTGCTGAAGGTTTCAGCATTAGAGACTGAAAGCAAAGAAAATACCGAAAGACTACAGGCAGAGATATTGAAGAAATCAGAGGAAATAGATACTTTGCAAAAGGAGAGAATAAAACTAGAGAAGCATGCTGATTCTCTAGATCAAGAAGTAATCCAGCTTCATAATGCCCTGGAGGAAAAAGAACAGTGTGTTTTACATTGTAAGGAACAGGAAAAGAAGCTACAAGATCAAATCACAGAGGTTTTGGAGCAAACATATAGTGCAAATTGCCTGTTCCTGACTGGTTTTTTGTGTATTATTTGAGTTTTTTTTTTTTTTTTTGACTTTGCAGAACATATCATTGTTGACTGCTGTTGAAAGCAAACTTTCAGAAGCTAGGAAGCAATATGATCAAATGGTAGAGAATAAACAGTTAGAACTATCAAGGCATTTGAAAGAAATATCTCAGAGAAATGATCAGGTCTTGTACATATAGCTGGCTACCTACTATTGGTTCTGGACAAATAGAGCCCTAACTTCGCGTGAAATCTTCATTATTTGAACAGGCTATCAATGACATTAAGAGGAAGTATGAATTGGAGAAGATGGAAATTGTGAATATGGAAAAAGACAAGGTTTGATAGTATATCCTGGCATCTGTGAGATGTTATTTCCATTAACTTGTTTCTAACCAATTTTAACCTTCAGACAGACAAAACTATTGCCGAAATTGAGGGTAGATGTGATAAAAAAATTGCAGAATGCAACGAAGAATCAAGGCAGCAGTTGATGCGTATTCAGGAAGAACACACGTTGCTGGTAAGCATAGGAAAAAGTGTTGAATTTTAAATTATTGGCTACTTAGAAATAATCTGGCATAGCATTTTCTATTACATGCGATTCTAAGTGGTCTCATTCGGCTTTAGTTACACTTTTAATTACTTTATGTTCTAATTAGTTAAAAATCCATTTTTAAAATAAACTTATTGTTGAGTCCGGAGAAAATATTTGTTGAAGTTACAAAAGGATATTGCAATCGTCACAAGTGTGCTATTGTAAAATACTAGAGATCTCTTTCTAATCTCTATGAATGGACGTTTATGTGCTGTTTCATTTATTAAATTCAATAAAATCTTTTCTATATAGCTGAATTCTCTTAAAGTTGGTATTAGAACTTCTGATAATGGGATATAAGCTTCTGTACTTTTCCCTTTGCCGTCTTAGTTGCATTTTTAACTTTTTGGGGTTATTTTGTGCTCCTATTTATTTTGTTTAGCTGGTTTGTCTAAAGTGCACCTAGTTTGTGTTTCATGAGTAATTTTATTGTCACCATCATCGTCACTACCACGGCCAGAGAGACCAACTTGACCGACAACCACACCAAGAGATTCGCCATTCTCCAATCTGACAGCTCCCTGGAGTTGTGTCACCATTGGAGCAGCCACGCGTCCACCTACATGCCTGTTCCCCTTGTCTGAGTGTGTGAGGGTTTGCCACACCACCCATTTTCTAACCGTTGTTGTCGCTATTTCCTTCACTGGAGTTAACATGAGATGACTGTTATAGACCTGCCCCTGTTAAGAACCTCTGCCTCGGGTTTTGTATCTCTCCTTTGTAAAGGGCATTGTTCATGATTTTCTCTAAAAAAAAGGGTCTTAAGGAATCACTTCTTTGGTATGACAATTCCACTAGGTAATGCTTATTTTTCACATTTGCTTGATGATGATCTTTTTGATGGTCGAAATTATTTCTAATGGGCTAAATTTATTAGGTGCACATTCAAGGGTAGGTTCTATCATATTGAAAAGTTTGGGACAATAATGACTCACAGATTATCATCTGGCTATGGGGATCCATGATTACATAAATTATATGTTTTACTCCTGTGCATGTGAAATTTGGAAGACCTTGAAATTACTTATTTCTTATTATAACACGTTTTGTTATGAGTTAGAAAACAAGATCTTCAGTCCTATATAGGGTGTCCTCTGTGTCGCAAAATACACTGGAATATTAAAGGGTCTATGGATTTAATTGGACTAGTATCAAAATTTGAAGTTTGAAAATAGCATAGATGTTGCCTTTCTTGCTTAGTTTGTCTAAATCCTAGATATTTACGTTCTTGTTAGGTTTGAATTTTAAATATGACCCTACTAGAATACAAATTCTTGGAAAGAAAACTTCTTCCCTACATTGTTTGGGTGAGGAAACTTGTTCCATGGTCATGGTGAATAAGCTCTCGACTGATGAAGCTGCCATGTTGTCTGGAAAGCTTCCAAACCTGAGATCTTAAATCTTGGAAACATGAAATTCAACTCAAAAGTTAAGGAAGATTGTTAATTCATTCATTGCAAGAAATTTGATCGCACCAAGCAGACTTACTTTAGGTAACTAGAAAGGAGAAGACTCTCATTCCTTTGGAAAAACTAAAGCTAAGGGTGGGCAAAAAACTCAGATTTTTAGATCCAATTTATAATAAACTAAAATTTATATTGTTTTAAGTCCATTTAAATGGATTTATCCCAAATCCATATCCATATTTTTAGATTTTAAATCCAATCTACTTAAATGGATTTGGATCAAATTTAGATTTGATCGTGTTTTAGAGTTTGAAAATCCAAAATCAAAGTGCATCTAAGTTGAGCCAAGGCGGTTGAGGATAAGGTTGAACCAAGAAGGCTTTGGTCTAAGGTCAAGTAGAGTCGGCCCAAGATGAAGGTGAAGCCAAATCGATTTAGGTCTAAAAGCTGAGCTGAGTTGGCCCTGTTCGAAGACCGAAACAAGTCAATCCGGGCTGAAGGGTAAGTAGAGTCAGCTCGAGCCAAAGGTCGACATGTGTTTGTCTAGGCCAAAGATCGAGAAATGTTAGTTGGCCTTGGCTAAATGGTTAAGTCAAGTAGACCTAATACAAAATATCAAGCCGAGTAGGTTGGGGCCAAAGGTCGACTCGAGTCCACTGGGTTGGAGGTCCAATTCCTCTTTTAATGTTTCTAGAGCTTTATGTTAGGACTCATAAGTTCTAGACCCTAGTGCTACAAAAAATATGACTCCTCATTCACCTATTTTAATATCATATGTTTCTCTTTTTGTAACCAAATTACTATTGTCAAACCACGAATGAAGAGATGAGTATGTCGTTTCTCTTTTTGTAACCATATTACTATTATCAAGCCACAAATGAAGAGATGAGTGGGTCAGAAAAGAACCAGACATAGGAGATTGTTAACAAACCACAAGATAAAATGGCAATTGGATGCATATAAATCTATAATGTAAAGTATAGATTTGATGACATGTAGGATTGCTACAAAGCATTATTAGTTTCTAAAGGGTCTACTCAAACTTATGGTGTTGATTATGAGAAGACATTTACTCAAATGACAAAGATGAATGTTGTTAGAATCATTCTCTTATTAACAACTTAATTTGGTTGGGAATTGCAATAATTTGATGAGAAAAATACTTTCTTACATGGACATCTAGAAGAAGTCTAGATGAAATTTCTTCATGTTTGATATCTATCAAAGAGGAGAATGAAGTGTGCATGTTGAAGAAAGCCTTGTGTCAATGTAAACAGTCTCCTCATGCTTGGTTTGGTGTACTTAGTTAGGTTATGATGGGACATCGATAGAGTGTAGGTGGCCATAGTTCATCAAAAATTCCTTAGAAGGGAAACTTATTTGACTTTTGATCAATGCGGATGACATAATTGTTGTAGGGGGTGATGAATAGGCGAAACAAAACTCGAAAGAAAAGTTTGATACTTAGTTCAAGATAAAGGGTCTAGGAAAATTAAAGTACTTCTTTGGATAGAAGTATTTTACTCAAAGAAATACATTTTTATCTCTTAGATAAAGTATGTTCTTGATTTTCTCAAATAAACATGTAAGATTGATTGAAAGACCACTAGAGCTCCCTTAGAACAACATCATAGAATTTGATGTGATAAAGATATTTCTACTGTGAATAAGGACTAATATCAGGACTAATATCAGAGACTTGTAGGGAAGCTCATTTACTAAGCTAACATAAACTAACATAAGACCTGACAACTTATCATAGTCTGTTTATCCTAACTAACCGAATCATAGTCAGTTTATCATAACTAACCAAATCATAGTCAGTTTATCATAACTAACCAAATCATAGTTAGTTTATGCATGATCCAAGGGAGTGACATTTACAGTGTAAACAAAATCCTTCAATATTTGAAGATATGTCCAGGAAGGGAATTGTTGTTCAAGAGGAATGAAAAATTAAAATTTGAGGTGTATACTGATGCAAATTATGTAAGGCCTATTAGAAATAGGAGATTCATCTCAAGATATTGTGTTCTTGGATAGAAATTTAATGACTTGGAAAAGTAAAAGCTAAAATGTTGTTGCTAGGTCTAGTGCAAAGACTGACTTCAAGCTGACATATATGATGTGTGAATTGTTATGGTTCAAAAATATTATATGAAAGTGGCATGTGGAAAGCCCATAACTCTTTATTATCATAGTAAGTAAAGCGATTTCCATTTCTCATAATTTAGACCAATATGATAGGACCAAGCACATGAAAATAAACAGATACGTTATTGAAGAAAAATTTGATAGTGACTTTATCACCACCTGTTATGTCCCATTTGGGCTTCTTATGAATGAGGAGAAAATATCTTGTTAAGTTACTAAAGGATATTGTAATCATTACATGTGAACTATAGTACGATAATGGATATCTCTTCTTTGTTGTTACTTTTACGATAGAGTTGTCTATATATAATGCTTATGTACTGATTCTTTTATTCAATAAAATCTTTTATCTCGTACAATTGAATTCTTTTTAAGTGTTATTATGTGATTGATATTTTAGATATGCAATATATTAAGCTTTTCAGATAGTTAGTTCATGACATGGTACGAAAGTCTCTACGACTTACTGGGTCTGGAGTTGAATCCTTTCTATTCTTATCCTTCTTATTAAAGGTTGAATTGAATTTCTGCCTAAGGTAGGTCATAGGAGGAGTCGGGCATTATCCACACTTAAAGGCCAAACAACTCTTGCACGGGGGAATGTGAAATATATAAAGTACAATAGGTGAATACTATAATTGATCCATAAAATGTAGGCGAATTTCAAAAATTCGTGACTCAAACGATAATTTGACAAATTTTCAAGGACTAAAGTAAAATTTAGGACCTAAATAAAGTGACACAACAACATAGGGACGTTTTTTAATTTCTTGTTTTACTTCCAAAGACTAATGGGACAACTTTGGATGACCAATTTGGATATTCACTCAAAACAAAATCATTCATGTATCTTCACATAAGAACATTGCTTTTAAATAATTGGTCCATGATAGTAGTGATGGTAACTGTGAAATCTGTTATGTAAAGGTATCAAGTTTTTCTAGTGATAATTTAAAGTGGTCTAATTTATGCCTTTATTTAAACGGGTATGTATCTCTTGTGAGTTGTGGGAATATTATTGCATCATTACTTTCCTTTTTTATGAAATTTGATTAATTTAAAGTTGAAAAAATTCCAGGCAATCGGTCACTTGATTTCCTGCTCAATTTACAGGTTAATCAAATGCAACAGGAGCATGACAAGAAGCAACTAAGCCTCATAGCTGAGCACAATGAACAACTAAAGCGTACCCAACTGCTAGCTGAAAATGAACTGCGAGAGGTACCACACACCCACACACGTTTGACGGAGCCAAGATTTGTATACAAAATTCTTCAGCTATTGATACGTTAATGTAGAAAACAATCTTTATGAGGAATGATCATGAAGCTCAGATTAAAGCATTGAGATGTGAACTTGAAGATGAATGTCGGAAGCTAGAAGAGGAGTTGCATCTTCAAAAATCCAAAGTATGGAATACCTGATAGAATAAATTTATTTCATCCCATAATTTTATTAATATTATTTGGGGTATATTGCAGGAAGACAGACAAAGGGCTTTGTTGCAGTTGCAGTGGAAAGTGATGAGTGACAAACCCAAAGAGGACCAAGAAGTGAATTCAAAACAGGTTGATTTGTGTTTCAGTCTCTTTGTCTGCGTCCCTGTCCAAATAGATGCCATATTTGTTAGTTTTCATGTTTGGATACCATTGGTTTGGTATTAGATTTATCCTTCTGTAGGCATAATTGGGAAAGTGAGAAAACATTGCTGGTATAACATTTTAACCTAAAATTTCTTCTTTAATATTCTTTCAACCCATGCATTTTCTTCATTAAAATATTACCACTTATAGAATGGGCATAATCTTGTTACATAAAGCATAACTAATTTTTAATGACTCTTACTGACATGCTTTTATATAGATTTGAATGGCGCAGTTTCTCGTAGGATAGCTGTTTTAAAATTGAAGTTAAAAAGATTTTATTCATGATTTTGCACTTCACAAAGGGAAGAGAAGCCAGAGCTCTGAAGGCTTCATGTAGTTAGAGCAGAAATTATGTGTGGGTGATTTTAGATTATAGACATTGGTAGGGTTATGATTTGGTATATTTTATTGAAATCATGCGTCATTTCAAGCTCCTGACTCTCTTAAAGAGGAACGTTATGGAAAGTACCAACATACTTACTGTTTAGTGGTTTGTGAGTTTAAGGCCATTCCAATTGCAATTCATTTATTTTTATTATGATATCGTATGTTCTTAATAGTTCTCCTGAAATTTATGAGTGATTAAGATACTAAAGCAATTCTATTCGTGAGAAATGACATGAACGTATGAATATCATGATAATCTGGTAGGTAAGTGTTAGAATACATTAGCCTAGTGAATGTCATCAACATTTGTTATGAATTTTAGTTAAATTCTCAAAATTGGCGTAATGCTTTTTACATGATAGGACTACTCCATTTCATCAATTAAGAGACGGAGTTCTTGTGGTGGCAAAAGAAATCTACAGCGTGACTTAGTAAGATCGAAATTCTAGAAAAGAAATTTTACTTTTTCCTTCCTTCGTAACAGGTTATTGTTATGTTCTCACTAAGTTACCTAATATCCTTGGTCTTTCATTACTTTGCAAGGACTCTCCTTACTTTGAAGCAACACAAACACCAGTGCCAAAGTTGTTGACAAAAGTGGACAACATTAAAACAGGAAGTGCAGTGAGCATACCTAAGCGTCATAGAAAGGTGACTTTCTTTACTATGAATTAACGGCCAAGAGGAGGCTTATTTTGCAGCAATTACGAAGCAAAAGATTAGTATTTTAGGGATCTTAATTCGTGACTTAGAAAGATGGTACGAGTAAATGACTTATGATATTTGGCAATTACCTTGGCTACTTAACTGAATTAGCAGGTAACTCGCCATGAATATGAAGTTGAGACTTCTAATGGGAGAACAATCACAAAGAAAAGGAAAACAAGAAGTACTGTTATGTTTGAGGCATGTATTTGTTTTTCTCTAAATTCTATTAACCATCTATATATATATATGTGTGTGTGTGTGTGTGAATATGACTACTCGCATGAACTTAACACTAACACACCAGATCTCATGGCTTCGGAGTGCGGACTTCTTACGTCTCTGTTAATATGGAATCTCTTGTTATTGTCAGGATCCTAGAAATCGAAAGATAAATACACCAAAAGTAAATACTCCTGGAAGTGTTGTTAAGGTAACCAACTAAGATGAAACTTCTTTTTTATTAGTATGTCATATTTTCTTAAAATATCAAGGAGCAAAGTTATCAAATTTGAACATTTTATTACATGTTTGGTTTTGTAGTAACCTCATGGTGAATCCCCTTCTTTTTAAAGGAAGCGTGTTTGACCCAGATTTGTGATTTTTCATCACTTGATAGAAACCATGTTAAGGTTTAAACAACAAGAGTCACTGTTCTAGCTTCATCCAGTGTCATATTTACCTTTCTGATGGTTGCATTTTCTCTAATTTCCTTCCTCATCTACATTTTGCTTGCTGGGTCTCTTGGCTCCCTTTCGTGGGTGGTCGCATTCTTACTGTAGTATCTCTTGAACCTTTCTTTTAGGTTTTAACATTGGATTTCTAGCCAAAATTATTCTATTCGGAGGATGTGATATCTACATACATCCCTCATCTTTCGTCCTTCACTTTTTATTGGCGTGGTTAAGAAAATAAAACTCTATTGGTAGCTTGTGGAGAAGCATTTCTTGGAGTGGTTGAAAAGAATCTCTTTACTCATAACTTACTCATTTAGTTTTCTAAAATATTATGAATATATTTTATGTTTAATTTTAATAATTAAAATGAAATTAGAAAATATTACAATTAAAAGTATGTGTCAAAGTAGCTAATTACAGTTGAATATATACGTGAACTTTTAAAATCCATTTTGCTAAGTATATATTCAAAATCAATTATTAGTTAAAGTACTTAAACAATATTGTTTGCAAAACTCGATACACGTTGTTATACAAAAAGACTTGAGTTATTTCAAACTAAATTTTAGCCACAATTAATTTTTACATAATCTCATTCACTCTATCTTCATTATTACACTATCCTGATGATACCAGAATTGATAATGCTAAGAGCTAATATGGTCTTATTATTTTAAAGAATTTTTTATATTTACTTTAGTTTATTATTTAAATTTCAGTGTTTTCCATGGTGATTACCTAATGTGGAACCTATTAATCTTTTCTCAGTAAATTGCTAGATTTGTAATTAGTTCTGTATAAGAATCTTTTGATTCTCTAGGTCCAATTGTTTTTCTGCAACATCGGAGTTAGTTCATCAAATTCTACTGATATAGTATAACTAAAAGCAAAAAGACGAAGGGTTTGTGCTTAAAGTTTATTTTCACCCTTTTGTTTCTAAAAGAATATAAAACTGATGGGATAATGATCCTTGTACTTACTTTTATTTATGCTGACATGTTATGGTATGCTGTAGTAATATATGATGTTTCCTTTTACATATCATTAATGCAGAGCATCAAAGGAGGAGGGCATACTAATCCTTCAAATATAGGTGATTTGTTTTCAGAAGGGTCTCTTAATCCCTATGCTGATGATCCCTATGCATTTGATTAGAGGTATTTACGATCAGTTACTGACTAGAATCCTAATTTATTTCCTTTGAAAAATATGATGCTTCCTCCTAAAAGCTATGAAAAAAGCACTGGAGCCTTTTCAGAACTTCCTAACTGTGTCTCGGTGATGCGGTGCTTTTATATATCTAAAATTAAGAGAGTCCTTGCTATTGCTTACCAAAAACTGTTACCTGAAAATGTTATAATTTATCTCAGACTCATCTATAGCCTATCAGGGAATAAATACCTTGAATTCGAGTAATATCAACCCACTGTTACTTGGTTGGGTCCCTTTTGTTCTTTATCTGTTCACTTTCTGTTTCCCAGAAACCTAGAATGATATTGGATATTTGATAACAGTATATCTGCTTTAACATGCATTCTGTGTCCTATGACCTTGAATAACCACACGATGAATTATTCATTAAGGAGCAAGACATTTTTTAAAAGAGTGATATTCTAGGAGCAATTACATGTTTGTGTCACATTATGCAAAATCACATCTTCAAATGTCGATTTCGGGAAAATTTGCTAATGCATGAAGAATCTAGGCTTTCTTTTGGTTCATACGAAGATAGTCTTCTTCAATGATCGTCCCTGTTTACTTATGATTGCATTATGATTTTCAGTTGGGCATGGACTGCTGTTTTCTTCAATGCCATTGTGACATAAAAGTTATGGATGAAGATACAATTTTATTGAGCCTGGAAAATAGACAAGATGGGTTGAAATTTAGCCATGCTATCATAGTTTCTTAGTATTGTTGAAGTTGACAGATATGTAGACTTCCCGGTTATTTCTGCTGGTTTGGATCTACAGCTGCCGATGATAGAATAATAGATAGCTGGTAAAAAAAGTCATTTGACAAGATTTAGTATCTCATGTAATTTGTTTTGAAAGAATCACAGTTGTTTGCGGGGTTGTTGTATATAGCATCCGTCTCTATTGGAAGCGCCTGTAGAGGGTTTTCTAATTAGAATTAGAAATGAAAAACGACACTTCGCCAATATTTTCATGATATGGATCACGACTGTAAATTGCACTGGCATAGTTTGTAAATATTATTCTTTTTTCTGTTAAGAAAAAAGGGAGGATGACGTTGTGTTCGGCAATAAGGAGTTTACTGGTTAATTGAGTTTTGACCCATTTAGGGTTTTTCAGCCATCAGTTATCTAATCTACAATTTCATGTTCTATTTTTTTATTTATCTTTTCAACTTCTTAAAGTATGAGCTGAAGTTAAAGATGTTATAATTATTATCAATAAACATACAATTGTAACAGATCAGACTTGTACATCGTTCTAGTTTAATCTAAACTTCAAAGGATTGAGTTATAAAAAATCATTTAATAAAAGTAGAATGATGGTTTACAGAACTATTTACCATCATTTCATTCTAGATTATTATTATATAGAGCTACATTGTTGATTTCTAAATAGTTGAGAATATAAAAACATCTAAATTAAACTATTAAATGTTGTTTCTGACCGCCAGAATAAAAAAAAAAAACTAAAAAGTTAAATATCCTTGTATATAAAGGTATTTTACACTTATACATGAATTAAATTGTTTAATATCTTTCAAATTATTGTGTACCATTTATGAAGCGGCTTTTCAAAGGAATCCCCATTTATAAAAGAAAAATCGCGAAACATTTGGAAAAATATTGAAAATATAAGAAAGTGAAGAATGTGTTTTGATTAATCATAATATAACAGTAGTGTACAAAATAAACTTGTCTACAATAATATTTGTTATTGTGTCGTATGGTCCTCCCATGGCCGTCCTCTTAGGCGGTCCTGGCCGTTCTTTCAAGTCGTCCTCCTATGGTCGTCCATCCAGGTCGTTCTCTCGAGTTCGTCGCTCGGTGACGAATATTTTCGTAGCTTTCACTTGAGTTTTTTCGACCTAGGGAACGCTTTCGTAGCTCCTAGTGTCTGTAGTGAGGAACGCTTCCGTAACTCTTACTAAAGTCTCTTTAGCCTAGGGAACGTTGTAAGTGAATTCCTAGAGCCTATCTCTCGGGGCAGGGAGGAATGAAGACTTACGGCGCATCCAGTACCACGTGAATGACCTCTCTCAAGCTCATAGTAATCCCTGCGCAAATCTTCCAATAAAGAACTTGCTTGGGCATGGGGGGCTTGTGTACCGTACAGTCTCCTAGCACCACCAGGCCGAGTGACCAACCACCCAGGTGAGCTTCAGGCCGGCCACCCAGGCCGACCACCGTAGGCCGACCTCCCACTAGGCCGACCACCTAGGCCAACCATCGAGGGCGACCACATGGTTAGAGTATAAACGATAATAACTCATTAAAACCCTTGTTAAAACAGAATGACTCAATTTCTCACACTAAGGGAGGGGGGGGGGGGGGGGGGGGGGGGGGGGGGGGGGGGGGGGGAGGGGGTGAATTGGTGAAGTGTAAAAAAAAAAAAGCTTTTAAAATCTTTTCCACAAAAATTGATGCCTTTATACTTTTCTTGAATTCGTAAGGTAAAAGATTTTCAATGCAGCGGAAACTTAATCGAATAAGTACAGAAAGTAATCGATTGAATAAAAGAGAGTAGGGATCAGAAAATTCAAACACTGAGTTTTTATGCTGGTTCGGCCAAGCCTACATCTAGTGTCCTTCCAACTACAGGAAGCCAATGCACTATAAACATCAAGGTTTTTACAACAAGGTTTTAATAGAGACCTCACGTCAAAAATATAAAACACCTCTCTAACCCTTTAATCTAATATAGGCAGTCAACAACCCTCTAATCTAACCCTCTTTTGCTGTCTAACCCCTTTGAGGCACCCTCAAAGTCAAGAACACACACGTTCTTCTTCCTGTAGTCATAACATGGAACTCAAACCAATCTTCAAGAGATTGCAGAATCTGATCATGCAGTTACACCCACGTGTGCAGATTTGATCAGTCTTTGAAGCACAACAGTCTTGCTCTTCAAGAAATCACAATTTGTTGATAACCACGGTCAATCTTGTTTCTTGGATCTTTTCCTCTCTTTCTATAAGATCATATCTTTTTGTAAATGATATGAAATTGTTAGAATTACCAAAAGTACTTACAAAATTCAAATATGCGTCAATTTATAGCATAACACATATCAGACGCATTTTAATCGATTGAGCTACTAACGTAATCGAATATAACAATCAGTTATAACAAAATTAGCAGAAGTCAAACAAATAATAGAATGTACAATTAATGCAGTCGACTATCATTTAATGCTTGGTCAACATATATAAAAATATGACCGTTATGTTAGTTGTTACCAGCATTCAACAAATTTTCAAAAACATCAACTAACTTATTCGAATACATAGTGCATGTATTCGATTAAGTGAAATCTTTTTGCACATTTCTGAAAACTTTTCTCTTTGAAAAAACTCACAACACACTTTAAAAGAGTTTGTGCAGACACACAAGTTTTAATCGATTCATCCCGTAATGTAATCGACTTAAAACTGTTGTTTTGCCACACATTTAAAGTTCAACCATAGTGCTTGTGATTTTCCTTTTCCAAAAACATATGTCATGCATACACATATAAAATCACATATTTCACACAGTGATATACAATGAACAACACAAAGATGTTCTCATATATGCTTTAACAGATTTAACATATTAAGGAAAAACATATAACATGTAAACATAGAACATTTAACACAAAATACACATCTGTTATTAATCATGTGTTGTCATTATAAAAAACTCAGATATCATTAAGATTGTGGGTTAAGCTAAAACTGTGATCCCCCTATCACCAATCTCAACAACCCTAATGCAGATTAAGGTGTGATTGGGCCATTATTAGGACAGTGAAAGGTAAAAGCCCATTACAACTAGTATAAATAAAGGTCTCAGGTATGAGTTTAGGGATCACAATGCACGTTATATACATCACTTGCTTAGCTAACCGATCGGTTATATTACTAACTTGAGCGTCGGAGTGCCTTTGACAAGTATCCGCCCGTACAACTTCAACGAGAAGGAGGGAGAATGAATGTAACTTGGAGGATGAAGGACCATTAAGGAGCCCGGTCTTCAAGCCACCTTGAAGTGCTTTGAGTAAGGGACTTAAACCCCACACCTAAAACATTTTGGCGCCCGGGGGCCCGAGCGGCATCCCCTGTCACCACAAGGAACTAGACAAGGACACAATCTCAACATCATTATGTCGACTCGACTCCTACATATCGATCCTGATTGTAGAAACTCTCACCATTACCGTTAACAAGCTTATGCGCCTTTATAGATAACTATTTTGATATAACCATCTTAAATTCATTTTATTATCCAAATTTGGCCTTAAAAATTCAGTCGAACCAACTCGGCCCTAAAGGAATCTCGACCGGCCTCACCGAAGGTCGGCGACCGTGAATCTTCACCAAAGGAATCCCGACCGGCCTCACCAAAGATCGGCGACCATGGATCTTTACCATAGGAATCCCTGTCGGCTTCACCGAAGGTTGGTGACCGTGGATCTTCACCAAAGGTATTCGGCCATTTGGCCTCACAGGTATTCGACCATTTGGCCTCAACTGCTCAACCTTCTATGGCCTCACAGGTACTTAGCCAAATTTGGCATCAAGTGTTCAACTATTTGGCCATCCGACCTCACAACTATTCGGCCATTCGACCTCAAAGCTATTTGGCCATTTGGCCTCACAACTATTCGGCCATTCGGCCTTACAGCTATTCGGTCATTCGGCGTCAAGTACTCGACCTTCCATGGCCTCACAGGTATTCAGCCAATCGGCCTCAATTATTCGGCCTTCCATCACCTCACAGGTATTCGGCCCTTCGGCCTCAACTACTCGGCCTTCCAACGCCTCACAAGTACTTAGCCAAATTTGGCAACAATTGTTCAACTATTATGCCATTCGGCATCAACTTCACAGCCTTCCATGGTCTTACAGGTATTCGACCATTTGACTTAAATTGCTCGGCCTTCCATTGCCTCACAGGTACTTAGCCAAATTTAGCATCAAGTGTTAAACAACTCGGCTATTCGACCTCACAACTAGTTGGCCATTCGGCTTCAACTATTCGGTCATTCGACCTCAATTGATCAACCTTCCATGGCCTCACAGGTATTCTGTCATTCGGCCTCACAAGTATTCGGCCATTTGGCCTCAACTGCTCGGCCTTCCATGGCCTCACAGGTACCTATCCAAATTTGGCATCAAGTGTTCATCTATTCGGCCATTCGGCCTCACAACTATTAATCCATTCGCTCTCAATTAATCGGCCATTCGGCATCAACTGCTGTTGATGGATTGGCAAGTGTACCAAATCGCACAAGTAATATAAAATGGTAAGACCAAGTATCGTATCCCAAAAGACTCTCGACACTAAACAGTTGTGTGATGACTCGATTAATTAAGACTTAAATAAAATGAAATCATTTGTTTAAGATGCAAGAACAGAAAATTAAATATGAATGCAGTTTGATCACTAGCAGAGTAACACAAAGATGAACGGATGTTGTTTATAATGAGATGAGTATGTTATTGGGGTTAGATTTCACCAAGTTCCCTCTCATATGACCAAGGCCATCTTTTGTTATCCCTTATTCTTTTATCCTTCACATGATTTTTGTCCACTAAAAAGAAAACAATTTGTTTTAACCTTTGGACCTTGAGCCTCATGCATGTTTTGAAAACCCTTTTGTGAAAATCTTTACCTTGAGTTAAGTTGAGAACATTTGATGAGGTATTGATAAAGGTTCAAGTTTGGGGTTGTTGGAAAGATTGAGAAAGGAAAAAGAAAAAGCAGTGAGCTAAGAAGTGAGTACATGAAAAGCAAAAGCAAAAGAAAAAGAAAAATGAAAAGTAAAGAAAAGAAAAGCTCAATGCAAGGGAAAGCTGGGAAAAAGAAAGTGAGTTTGTGCTTGAATGATGAAATCATAAATGCCTCCCTTAACTCAAGGATTTTGCTTACCAGAAAAACCAATTTCCTTCCTAGCCCAGCCATGTTACAAGCCATGAAAAGCCCTTGTGATGAGAACTTGCTTGTGAGTATGTTTGATTATGGTTAAATAAAAGACAAAGTTAATTTATGTTACATTGTGGTAGCAGAGTGAAAAAGACATCAACACCTAACTATACACCTTTTAGTTGAGTGATACACTTTTGAGTGCTTGAGTGATACACTTTTGAGTGCTTGAGTGAAACACTTTCCTTAGTGAGGAATAGTTCTTTCAATTTCTGATGGCATCTTTGCTTGGTTGATTGATCATTCTTAAGGATAACATCTATTGAAGTATATGAGCATCACATTTAGTTTGATTGGAATAAGGCATATGTACATCTTGACTGACATTTGTATGCTGAGTTGATAAAAGTGATTTCTTGTCCTGGAAGAAAAAGTTTTTGAAAAATGTTGAGTCATTTTAGTGATTGTTTTGAAAAGCTGAGTTACATTCTATTTTGCTTGAGGAAAAGCAAAGTTCTAAGTTTGGGGTTGTGATAACGTTTGAAAATACCGTTATCTATGATGTAAGTTTGACACTAAATGCACCTTTTTCTGCTTTGAAACTTGCTTGGAATCATGTTTTTCTGTTAAGTTGTGTGAATAAGAGAGTTGAGGTTGAAATGAATGATTTTATGACTAATTTCCCTTGTTTTAGTAGGTTAATGAAGTGATTTGGAAGAGGAGCCAAAGTATGAAGGAGTCAAAACTCAAGGAGCGAGCAGAACTGCAGAAAAAGAGAAAAAACCGCAGTGCTAAAAAAATCCGCGAGGCTT
The DNA here is from genome assembly GCF_029865625.1 of Vigna umbellata. NCBI lineage: Eukaryota > Viridiplantae > Streptophyta > Magnoliopsida > Fabales > Fabaceae > Vigna > Vigna umbellata. Next base: position 32,860,107 of record NC_142165.1, on the reverse strand, counting down.
GGGCGCCCCTCAGGGGGCTTGAGCGCCAGAAGTGCACTGCACACCGCCTGAGCGCCCCTTTTGGGCGCTTAAGCGCCAGAAAGTACCGTTTGACGCCCAGGCTCCCCAATTAGGGCGCTTGAGCGCCAGCGACATGGGCCGGACCTTGTTTCGGTTTTGATTTGACTCTATTTAAAGGTCCCAGATGCCCTAGGTTTTGATCTTTGGCGGAGGGAGCGCAACAGCACACTCTTTCAGTCTCTAGAGGCGGATTTGGATGCGAGAGCTTCCATCTTCTACTTTTAGGGTTTTTCTATCTCATTCTTCCCCATTATTCATCTAGTTTCACCATGTCTATGGTGAACTAAACTCTATTTGTTGTTGGGGGATGATGTAACCTTGTGAGATCTCATGTATTTGAATTAATATATGCTTTTTCATTAATTGTTAGAGTAATTCATCTGTTACAACGCTTTCTTTTTCATCTATGGTGAACATATTCATCTCACAACACAAACCTCATTCGTTCATCGTTGTGCCACTCTTCAAGTGATCAAAACTGCATTCATATTTAATTTTCTGTATTTGCATTCTAAACCAATGATTTCGTTCCTTTTAAGTCTTAATTAATTGAGTTAGCACACAATTGTCTAGTGCCGAGAGTCTCTTGGGACACGATTGATGAGAGGGTCGCACCTCCCACAAAAGTTATGCATAAAAGAATGCAGTATAGACTAGGAAGTGACTCCTAGGTCGTCTCTCAAGGACCAAATGTGGTTCGAGAGTGCAAGTGAACTAAATTAAAACACGAACATAAACACGGATGTAAACACAGATATAAACACATAATTAAAATGGTTAGTCACTTAAGCTAACATTGTAACTAAAATATCACAACCACGAAAAATAGAGAACGTGAAAATGAAAATCGCTTTAACCAAATTAAAAGTGCAACATTGAGCTAAACAATTTAAATGCACATCGAGAACGGAAACCAATTGAAATGAATGCGTAAAGAACACATAAAAGTAAATGCGTGAAGAAGTAAAAAAATAAAACTTTCTATCCTTCAACGTGTCTCATCACCACACAATGCTTCACATTTACGTGGACACACCTTACTTCTAGATTGAAAAAAAAACGTGAACACTTAAGGAATCAAAATGAGTGGCAGCAAATTAAATAAACTAAAACTACTCCACATGGCAGCTGCACCGTGAGTGCATTTCTCAATAAAAGAAAATAAAATGCATCCTAAAGCTAATAAATGAAGTGCTAGGTTGGTCTTCTTTCAAGACACCTCCATCACGTGAAAAGTATAAATAAAAGGACACATGAATAGTAATGGAATGGATTAGAATAATGGATAGTTAATGATGAACATTGAAAAACGCGAATGATGATTCATAGCAAACAACTTCAAAACCGGTCAATGCTTTTGGTATTTCAAAAATTGGAATATAAAATTCATTCTCATCCAAGCATAACTACAATAAACGAAAACCCTTTCGGGGGCTACTCCCCTCCTGATGTGCCAACTACTCTTTCTTCAAAGTGAAAGGAAAATGTGTGCTTCCAAAAAGAAAAGTGAATCAGCACCTTCACTTCTTCCAGCTATTCCGAATGAAATGAGCGTGCAGCATTCCAGCCATTCCAGCGTGCTTCTCTCCTTCTAGCCGTACCCCTCCATGTGCGTGGCTTTTTCTTTCTCCAACTCCTCCCCTACTTACTCTCGGTGGTTCCCTCTTTCTAGTGTGGCGGCTGGAGCTTCTCTCTGGATGACGCTACATGATGTCCATCCTAGGTTGCGGCTGGATCTGTGCTGGATGCACCCCCAAACTCTCAAGCACCACGTCTTCACAGCTGCTGGACCTGCTTGCTTCTGGACCGTGTGTTTTCTGCGTGCACCGCTGCTCTCCTTGCTGGACCGTGGACGTGGCAGCTGCTTCCAGATGTAACACTTCAATCTTCCAGAAAACTCCAGCCCAAAAGAGCGTGTCCGTGGCGTGATGTTGTTTCTTCAATTGAAAGCTGGATGTGCACCCTTGCTACTGGACACACCCCCAATTTTGCTGGACCGAGAGCTAGCAATTACCGTGTGCACCTCCCTTCCAACATGCACACCAATTTCCTTGTGCGTTTTCATCCGCGTGGTGTTGCTGGACGGGAGCTCCAAGGCTGGACCACTTCGTTTCTATGTGGGCCCTTCCATTTTGCTTCTTAAAATTCAAGAATTAAAGGACTTGGTTAAGAGTGTTGGGAGGTCTTAGCATCATCCAATGATCAATTCCAGCCACCACAATTACTAAACAACAAGCAAACAATGCAACAGATTAGAAATCACTCAAACAGCAAGCATTGGAATGACATAGGGGAGTAAAAAAAATACTGGGAACAACACAGAACGAATTTGAACAAAATAAAAACTATACGTGAAAATAGACATCCATACGAAACTATGAAAAAAAATTGCATGGAAAACGGATAAGAATTGAACTCAAACGAAGACACACAAGTTGACACAAACAGCAGTAATCACTGGACTGACATATGAGAGTAAAATAAATACTGGGAACAGCACAGAATGAATTTGAACAAAGTAAAAACTATATGTTAAAATAGACATCCAGACGAAACTATGAAAAAAAATTGCATGGAAAACGAATAAGAATTGAACTCAAACGAAGACACACAAGTTGACACAACATTCACGCGGCAGCCAGCGAAAATAAAAATGGCTAAGATGCATTGGCTCAATTGCCATTTCTCATTTAGCTTTCAAATGTCCCAAAAAGTTATCCAAAATTTTCCCGTAATTAATAATGCAAAATAATAAGCTCAGATAATTCAAATTAGTTAAAATAAGAATTTCCGATCAAATTAAGCACAATTAGGAAAAACAGGAAAATACCGGACGTTTAAGCATAATTCCCCAACTAATTCTAGCACATTAAACTAAGTGAAGTGAATAAAATATTGACTCATCAAAATAGACCACACTTAGTCTTTTGCACTCCTGGGCAAAATCAAGACGCAGATCAAGGAATAGTTCAAAGGACTTTTAGGAAGGTGACACAGACTCAGCATACAGAAAACAAAGACTAACAAGGACAGAAACAGAATTTACACAGTCCTCAAGAAATCTGGACGGAGAAAAGAAGTAGACAATTCCAACACAGAATGAATCAGAGAAAGCAGATACTCATGAAATCATCCAAGCAATTCAAGACATGGCAAAATGATCAATCAGCTCAAGAGGTGAATCAAAAGTAACAAAACCTCACAGATGCACTATCAGTGTTTCTCTCAAGTGTTTAAGGTAAATCCATGTCACTCAATGCACTCAAGAAAGCAAACACAAATAGACTTGGCAAGCCTCTAATATCAACACTCAAAATACATGCATGTTCAAATCAAAAGGTCTTTCATGGATGTAATGGGGCCAAGGACAAGGGAGGATAAATATGGATGAGAAGTTACAAACCAAAAGAAATAGAGGAGCAATGGGGAACAAGTGTAAACACATTCAAACACACCCACAACCTCTAATTCCATCCTCTTCTTGACTCCATTATTCACAATTATTCACATTTTTTTTTTCACTATTTTTCTGCTCTCTTCCTTTTTTTTTTTTTTTTTTTCAACCTGTCTCTTTCTTTTCTCTCTGTTTAGGACACAACTATAAGAGACAAGATACACATATATTTACCAAAACAAAACAAGAAGAGGAACCAACTAGCCAACTCATCAAAAACCCCCAAGAGACCACACTTGTTCCCAAAACACTTCCAAAGCTCCAAAATTCCCTAAGGTTAAGTTAAACATGGTTTTTCACTTAGGGCTAGTGTATGAGCTTCAAAACAAAGAAATGAGGAAAGTATAGGCTCAAAAGGGGTTATCAAAGGATTAGAACAAGGTAAGCTTATTTGGCTAGAGAGGCTCAAGAACAAAACTGCCTTTATCACTTCTAAACATGCATATCAATCAAGAATTATCAACAAGAGTCAAGCCAAGGCATATGTGCAAGCAATCAAGAGACATATCACACACAAGAAAGAACATAAAGTGGCTCAAATTCTCACACAGGGCATTTGTGTCACAATCAATTCAACTCTCAAACATCATGATCATCTTCCAAGCAAAGAAAAGCAAGAATTTCAAACTAATAAGTATCAATCAAGTGAAGGAAATGATAAGTCTACAACCCAAACAAAGTCCAGAAATCAAGAGAAACATGTAAAACTGTACACAAAACAAAACAAAAACTACCTAGAAAAGAAAAAAATTAACACGGAAAACAAAAACTGACGAAGAAAAATCAGAATCTCCCCCAATAGACCACACTTAAACTACACAGTGTCCTCAATGTGTCATAAGCATAAGATCGAAAATCAAAACAGTGAACAAATCATGGACAAGTGCAATAAAAGTAGGGAAAGGGGGAGAAGAGAGAAAGAAAACTCCCCTGATCATGGTGGCAGTTGCCAATTTTGGACTTTCAGGGAGATGTCTTCCACCACAGGATCCAGCAAGCAAGTTTTGAGGAAGAATTGCTTCATCCTCCAGATTTGATCTAGCAGGGAGATATCATCCACAGCTGGATCTAAGAAGAAGTGATTGTTGATGAGCGGGTTCAGCTGGTGCCTATTGATGTTGAAACTAGTGTGTATGTAAGCACCTTTTCCTTCCACTGTGGGTGCATGTTGGTCAAATTCATGTGTACCTCCTGCAACATGGTTAGTGCAATGTGGCTCCAAAGAAATGACATGCAGAGGTATAACACCCAATCCTAGTGTAACAGGCTGAACAACAGATAAACTCTCAGAACATGAATCAATTTCAAATTCAGAAACAATATCAACCACAGATTCAGATTCATGTTCAGTGCATGGAGAATAAACATACGAATTTGATATCAAAAATTGATTCTCATCATGCAGAGAGGAAGAATTAAAAACAGACTCATCAACAATACAATCACCAACATACCTATCAACAGCATAATCATCGACAGCATAGTCAAAATTAGGTATGTTTTCCTCCACTTCCCTAAAGATTGGAAAAGTGGTGGAAGATGAAAATTGTCTACCTGATTCAAAATTGCTGCTTATACCTGCCTGGTCCTCAAGATCTTCAGCAGTCTCCTCAGGTGCAAGAGTGGGGCCATAGGGCGATGGGAAAGTAGGTGGCGCAACAATAAGCTCATGACTCTTCTCCCCATCTTCTATGTTGATGGCACTATCATCATCATCTGGAATCTGAACAGTCTGAAATGGTAACTCTGAATCTTGAGACTGTTCCTCAGTGAGTTGAGTGGCCATCTGCCCTATCTGATCAGTTAAACATTGAAGGTGTGCTCTGTTCTCTTGCTGAAACTGAAGGTTCTGCATGGTCATCTGCTCCAACAACTCCTTCAATGTAGGCTCAGAAGTAGAAGGCTGAGGAGCTATTTCGGCAGGAGCACTATACTGCTGACTCTCGTATTGCTGGACTGGTGGAGGAATAAAAGTACTCTGGAATGGTGGTTCTTGATATTGATGTTGTGGAGCATTATACCATCCCAAGGTAGGGTCATTCCATCCAGGATCGTTGCTGTAACCATACTGAGCGGGGAAGAATTCATCCAAGAACATATGCTTAAGATCTTCCCAAGAAGTGATAGACCCTGGAGGAAGACAATACAGCCAATCCCTTGCTGCTTCTTGTAATGAATGTGGGAATGCCCTTAAGAACATGTGATCAACCGGTACATGTGGAGGCTTCATTGAAGAGCAAATGCTGTGGAATTCCTCCAAATGTCTGAGTGGGCATTCACCTGCAAAACCATGAAACTTAGGCAGCAAATGTATCAGTCCAGTCTTGAGAACGCAATGAACATCATCCTCAGTAGGTGGAACCGGTTCCCAAAGAGAACTCTCAGAAGTCGGAGGATGAGCCATATTGCTCTCAACATACAAATCAGCAGAATATGAATCACAATCAAAGTAACATGCAGAAGGAGAATCATAATCAGAGGCACTGGCAGAATAAGCAGTATTCACAAAATCAAAATAGGTAGACATGGTGAAAGAAGAATACTAAAAATCACGAAACAAATAAAACACAACACATTTATACATGCAACACGCACACACAAAACAGAACATCAAATCACATCACATCACAACACAAGACAAAACACAACACACACAAACACAACAAAAAGACCTAAGACCGAACCATTGGTCCCCGGCAGCGGCGCCATTTTGATGAGAGGGTCGCACCTCCCACAAAAGTTATGCATAAAAGAATGCAGTATAGACTAGGAAGTGACTCCTAGGTCGTCTCTCAAGGACCAAATGTGGTTCGAGGCTTAGGTCAAACACGTAGTGGGGGGGGTGTGTGAATATTTTTTTTTTGAGAGTGCAAGTGAACTAAATTAAAACACGAACATAAACACGGATGTAAACACAGATATAAACACATAATTAAAATGGTTAGTCACTTAAGCTAACATTGTAACTAAAATATCACAACCACGAAAAATAGAGAACGTGAAAATGAAAATCGCTTTAACCAAATTAAAAGTGCAACATTGAGCTAAACAATTTAAATGCACATCGAGAACGGAAACCAATTGAAATGAATGCGTAAAGAACACATAAAAGTAAATGCGTGAAGAAGTAAAAAAATAAAACTTTCTATCCTTCAACGTGTCTCATCACCACACAATGCTTCACATTTACGTGGACACACCTTACTTCTAGATTGAAAAAAAAACGTGAACACTTAAGGAATCAAAATGAGTGGCAGCAAATTAAATAAACTAAAACTACTCCACATGGCAGCTGCACCGTGAGTGCATTTCTCAATAAAAGAAAATAAAATGCATCCTAAAGCTAATAAATGAAGTGCTAGGTTGGTCTTCTTTCAAGACACCTCCATCACGTGAAAAGTATAAATAAAAGGACACATGAATAGTAATGGAATGGATTAGAATAATGGATAGTTAATGATGAACATTGAAAAACGCGAATGATGATTCATAGCAAACAACTTCAAAACCGGTCAATGCTTTTGGTATTTCAAAAATTGGAATATAAAATTCATTCTCATCCAAGCATAACTACAATAAACGAAAACCCTTTCGGGGGCTACTCCCCTCCTGATGTGCCAACTACTCTTTCTTCAAAGTGAAAGGAAAATGTGTGCTTCCAAAAAGAAAAGTGAATCAGCACCTTCACTTCTTCCAGCTATTCCGAATGAAATGAGCGTGCAGCATTCCAGCCATTCCAGCGTGCTTCTCTCCTTCTAGCCGTACCCCTCCATGTGCGTGGCTTTTTCTTTCTCCAACTCCTCCCCTACTTACTCTCGGTGGTTCCCTCTTTCTAGTGTGGCGGCTGGAGCTTCTCTCTGGATGACGCTACATGATGTCCATCCTAGGTTGCGGCTGGATCTGTGCTGGATGCACCCCCAAACTCTCAAGCACCACGTCTTCACAGCTGCTGGACCTGCTTGCTTCTGGACCGTGTGTTTTCTGCGTGCACCGCTGCTCTCCTTGCTGGACCGTGGACGTGGCAGCTGCTTCCAGATGTAACACTTCAATCTTCCAGAAAACTCCAGCCCAAAAGAGCGTGTCCGTGGCGTGATGTTGTTTCTTCAATTGAAAGCTGGATGTGCACCCTTGCTACTGGACACACCCCCAATTTTGCTGGACCGAGAGCTAGCAATTACCGTGTGCACCTCCCTTCCAACATGCACACCAATTTCCTTGTGCGTTTTCATCCGCGTGGTGTTGCTGGACGGGAGCTCCAAGGCTGGACCACTTCGTTTCTATGTGGGCCCTTCCATTTTGCTTCTTAAAATTCAAGAATTAAAGGACTTGGTTAAGAGTGTTGGGAGGTCTTAGCATCATCCAATGATCAATTCCAGCCACCACAATTACTAAACAACAAGCAAACAATGCAACAGATTAGAAATCACTCAAACAGCAAGCATTGGAATGACATAGGGGAGTAAAAAAAATACTGGGAACAACACAGAACGAATTTGAACAAAATAAAAACTATACGTGAAAATAGACATCCATACGAAACTATGAAAAAAAATTGCATGGAAAACGGATAAGAATTGAACTCAAACGAAGACACACAAGTTGACACAAACAGCAGTAATCACTGGACTGACATATGAGAGTAAAATAAATACTGGGAACAGCACAGAATGAATTTGAACAAAGTAAAAACTATATGTTAAAATAGACATCCAGACGAAACTATGAAAAAAAATTGCATGGAAAACGAATAAGAATTGAACTCAAACGAAGACACACAAGTTGACACAACATTCACGCGGCAGCCAGCGAAAATAAAAATGGCTAAGATGCATTGGCTCAATTGCCATTTCTCATTTAGCTTTCAAATGTCCCAAAAAGTTATCCAAAATTTTCCCGTAATTAATAATGCAAAATAATAAGCTCAGATAATTCAAATTAGTTAAAATAAGAATTTCCGATCAAATTAAGCACAATTAGGAAAAACAGGAAAATACCGGACGTTTAAGCATAATTCCCCAACTAATTCTAGCACATTAAACTAAGTGAAGTGAATAAAATATTGACTCATCAAAATAGACCACACTTAGTCTTTTGCACTCCTGGGCAAAATCAAGACGCAGATCAAGGAATAGTTCAAAGGACTTTTAGGAAGGTGACACAGACTCAGCATACAGAAAACAAAGACTAACAAGGACAGAAACAGAATTTACACAGTCCTCAAGAAATCTGGACGGAGAAAAGAAGTAGACAATTCCAACACAGAATGAATCAGAGAAAGCAGATACTCATGAAATCATCCAAGCAATTCAAGACATGGCAAAATGATCAATCAGCTCAAGAGGTGAATCAAAAGTAACAAAACCTCACAGATGCACTATCAGTGTTTCTCTCAAGTGTTTAAGGTAAATCCATGTCACTCAATGCACTCAAGAAAGCAAACACAAATAGACTTGGCAAGCCTCTAATATCAACACTCAAAATACATGCATGTTCAAATCAAAAGGTCTTTCATGGATGTAATGGGGCCAAGGACAAGGGAGGATAAATATGGATGAGAAGTTACAAACCAAAAGAAATAGAGGAGCAATGGGGAACAAGTGTAAACACATTCAAACACACCCACAACCTCTAATTCCATCCTCTTCTTGACTCCATTATTCACAATTATTCACATTTTTTTTTTCACTATTTTTCTGCTCTCTTCCTTTTTTTTTTTTTTTTTTTCAACCTGTCTCTTTCTTTTCTCTCTGTTTAGGACACAACTATAAGAGACAAGATACACATATATTTACCAAAACAAAACAAGAAGAGGAACCAACTAGCCAACTCATCAAAAACCCCCAAGAGACCACACTTGTTCCCAAAACACTTCCAAAGCTCCAAAATTCCCTAAGGTTAAGTTAAACATGGTTTTTCACTTAGGGCTAGTGTATGAGCTTCAAAACAAAGAAATGAGGAAAGTATAGGCTCAAAAGGGGTTATCAAAGGATTAGAACAAGGTAAGCTTATTTGGCTAGAGAGGCTCAAGAACAAAACTGCCTTTATCACTTCTAAACATGCATATCAATCAAGAATTATCAACAAGAGTCAAGCCAAGGCATATGTGCAAGCAATCAAGAGACATATCACACACAAGAAAGAACATAAAGTGGCTCAAATTCTCACACAGGGCATTTGTGTCACAATCAATTCAACTCTCAAACATCATGATCATCTTCCAAGCAAAGAAAAGCAAGAATTTCAAACTAATAAGTATCAATCAAGTGAAGGAAATGATAAGTCTACAACCCAAACAAAGTCCAGAAATCAAGAGAAACATGTAAAACTGTACACAAAACAAAACAAAAACTACCTAGAAAAGAAAAAAATTAACACGGAAAACAAAAACTGACGAAGAAAAATCAGAATCTCCCCCAATAGACCACACTTAAACTACACAGTGTCCTCAATGTGTCATAAGCATAAGATCGAAAATCAAAACAGTGAACAAATCATGGACAAGTGCAATAAAAGTAGGGAAAGGGGGAGAAGAGAGAAAGAAAACTCCCCTGATCATGGTGGCAGTTGCCAATTTTGGACTTTCAGGGAGATGTCTTCCACCACAGGATCCAGCAAGCAAGTTTTGAGGAAGAATTGCTTCATCCTCCAGATTTGATCTAGCAGGGAGATATCATCCACAGCTGGATCTAAGAAGAAGTGATTGTTGATGAGCGGGTTCAGCTGGTGCCTATTGATGTTGAAACTAGTGTGTATGTAAGCACCTTTTCCTTCCACTGTGGGTGCATGTTGGTCAAATTCATGTGTACCTCCTGCAACATGGTTAGTGCAATGTGGCTCCAAAGAAATGACATGCAGAGGTATAACACCCAATCCTAGTGTAACAGGCTGAACAACAGATAAACTCTCAGAACATGAATCAATTTCAAATTCAGAAACAATATCAACCACAGATTCAGATTCATGTTCAGTGCATGGAGAATAAACATACGAATTTGATATCAAAAATTGATTCTCATCATGCAGAGAGGAAGAATTAAAAACAGACTCATCAACAATACAATCACCAACATACCTATCAACAGCATAATCATCGACAGCATAGTCAAAATTAGGTATGTTTTCCTCCACTTCCCTAAAGATTGGAAAAGTGGTGGAAGATGAAAATTGTCTACCTGATTCAAAATTGCTGCTTATACCTGCCTGGTCCTCAAGATCTTCAGCAGTCTCCTCAGGTGCAAGAGTGGGGCCATAGGGCGATGGGAAAGTAGGTGGCGCAACAATAAGCTCATGACTCTTCTCCCCATCTTCTATGTTGATGGCACTATCATCATCATCTGGAATCTGAACAGTCTGAAATGGTAACTCTGAATCTTGAGACTGTTCCTCAGTGAGTTGAGTGGCCATCTGCCCTATCTGATCAGTTAAACATTGAAGGTGTGCTCTGTTCTCTTGCTGAAACTGAAGGTTCTGCATGGTCATCTGCTCCAACAACTCCTTCAATGTAGGCTCAGAAGTAGAAGGCTGAGGAGCTATTTCGGCAGGAGTACTATACTGCTGACTCTCGTATTGCTGGACTGGTGGAGGAATAAAAGTACTCTGGAATGGTGGTTCTTGATATTGATGTTGTGGAGCATTATACCATCCCAAGGTAGGGTCATTCCATCCAGGATCGTTGCTGTAACCATACTGAGCGGGGAAGAATTCATCCAAGAACATATGCTTAAGATCTTCCCAAGAAGTGATAGACCCTGGAGGAAGACAATACAGCCAATCCCTTGCTGCTTCTTGTAATGAATGTGGGAATGCCCTTAAGAACATGTGATCAACCGGTACATGTGGAGGCTTCATTGAAGAGCAAATGCTGTGGAATTCCTCCAAATGTCTGAGTGGGCATTCACCTGCAAAACCATGAAACTTAGGCAGCAAATGTATCAGTCCAGTCTTGAGAACGCAATGAACATCATCCTCAGTAGGTGGAACCGGTTCCCAAAGAGAACTCTCAGAAGTCGGAGGATGAGCCATATTGCTCTCAACATACAAATCAGCAGAATATGAATCACAATCAAAGTAACATGCAGAAGGAGAATCATAATCAGAGGCACTGGCAGAATAAGCAGTATTCACAAAATCAAAATAGGTAGACATGGTGAAAGAAGAATACTAAAAATCACGAAACAAATAAAACACAACACATTTATACATGCAACACGCACACACAAAACAGAACATCAAATCACATCACATCACAACACAAGACAAAACACAACACACACAAACACAACAAAAAGACCTAAGACCGAACCATTGGTCCCCGGCAGCGGCGCCATTTTGATGAGAGGGTCGCACCTCCCACAAAAGTTATGCATAAAAGAATGCAGTATAGACTAGGAAGTGACTCCTAGGTCGTCTCTCAAGGACCAAATGTGGTTCGAGGCTTAGGTCAAACACGTAGTGGGGGGGGTGTGTGAATATTTTTTTTTTGAGAGTGCAAGTGAACTAAATTAAAACACGAACATAAACACGGATGTAAACACAGATATAAACACATAATTAAAATGGTTAGTCACTTAAGCTAACATTGTAACTAAAATATCACAACCACGAAAAATAGAGAACGTCAAAATGAAAATCGCTTTAACCAAATTAAAAGTGCAACATTGAGCTAAACAATTTAAATGCACATCGAGAACGGAAACCAATTGAAATGAATGCGTAAAGAACACATAAAAGTAAATGCGTGAAGAAGTAAAAAAATAAAACTTTCTATCCTTCAACGTGTCTCATCACCACACAATGCTTCACATTTACGTGGACACACCTTACTCCTAGATTGAAAAAAAAACGTGAACACTTAAGGAATCAAAATGAGTGGCAGCAAATTAAATAAACTAAAACTACTCCACATGGCAGCTGCACCGTGAGTGCATTTCTCAATAAAAGAAAATAAAATGCATCCTAAAGCTAATAAATGAAGTGCTAGGTTGGTCTTCTTTCAAGACACCTCCATCACGTGAAAAGTATAAATAAAAGGACACATGAATAGTAATGGAATGGATTAGAATAATGGATAGTTAATGATGAACATTGAAAAACGCGAATGATGATTCATAGCAAACAACTTCAAAACCGGTCAATGCTTTTGGTATTTCAAAAATTGGAATATAAAATTCATTCTCATCCAAGCATAACTACAATAAACGAAAACCCTTTCGGGGGCTACTCCCCTCCTGATGTGCCAACTACTCTTTCTTCAAAGTGAAAGGAAAATGTGTGCTTCCAAAAAGAAAAGTGAATCAGCACCTTCACTTCTTCCAGCTATTCCGAATGAAATGAGCGTGCAGCATTCCAGCCATTCCAGCGTGCTTCTCTCCTTCTAGCCGTACCCCTCCATGTGCGTGGCTTTTTCTTTCTCCAACTCCTCCCCTACTTACTCTCGGTGGTTCCCTCTTTCTAGTGTGGCGGCTGGAGCTTCTCTCTGGATGACGCTACATGATGTCCATCCTAGGTTGCGGCTGGATCTGTGCTGGATGCACCCCCAAACTCTCAAGCACCACGTCTTCACAGCTGCTGGACCTGCTTGCTTCTGGACCGTGTGTTTTCTGCGTGCACCGCTGCTCTCCTTGCTGGACCGTGGACGTGGCAGCTGCTTCCAGATGTAACACTTCAATCTTCCAGAAAACTCCAGCCCAAAAGAGCGTGTCCGTGGCGTGATGTTGTTTCTTCAATTGAAAGCTGGATGTGCACCCTTGCTACTGGACACACCCCCAATTTTGCTGGACCGAGAGCTAGCAATTACCGTGTGCACCTCCCTTCCAACATGCACACCAATTTCCTTGTGCGTTTTCATCCGCGTGGTGTTGCTGGACGGGAGCTCCAAGGCTGGACCACTTCGTTTCTATGTGGGCCCTTCCATTTTGCTTCTTAAAATTCAAGAATTAAAGGACTTGGTTAAGAGTGTTGGGAGGTCTTAGCATCATCCAATGATCAATTCCAGCCACCACAATTACTAAACAACAAGCAAACAATGCAACAGATTAGAAATCACTCAAACAGCAAGCATTGGAATGACATAGGGGAGTAAAAAAAATACTGGGAACAACACAGA